>NC_050607.1:16617070-16787070 GCF_013368585.1 Megalops cyprinoides | reverse complement strand
ACTCCTCAGGACGTAGCTCTGAAGCAAACAAGCAAATGGGATTCTGCTCCGTGCATGCCTGTTACCAAAAAATCTATAAAATCCTGTGAAAATGACAAGGTTTGGAAGTGGCTCGTGACAAATATTTACAATGTAAAAGAAGTTTGGATAATATGCATTCTAGATGGCAGAATGGAAGCATGCGGCTAACAGTGTAGCTCAGAAGCATTGCTGATTGGCTGAGAGGGAGGTAGACACACTCATAAGTGTGCAACATGAGGAGACGTGACAGTGGCCTGATAGGCAGGCACGAGGAGCTCACAGTGATCCGGCACAGGGAAAGGGAAGAGGACAGAAAAGCGCGGTAATCGCTTTCAGAAGGACAAGCACAGAAACTTGGACCGGTCTGCGGGACGTCCTCACGGGTAGCTCCTCGCCAGAACAAAAAGCCCTGCCTTCCTCCAGCAACGTGACCCCCCTCCTCATTACCTGAAAAGATGGGCACTCAGAGCTCCCTCCGCAGTTAAAATGAGACCAGGGGTTCTGGCCACTCTTCACCCCGAACGACCAGCGATCAGCAACTGATTCGGTGAGGATGTCGTGACTGCTGTTATCCAGCCTGACTTCCTCTGTACTCATATACCCAGGTAGAACTGCTTGCTCAGGAGTACAGCAGTGTCCCACCTGGGAATCTAACCTGAGACGCGGTGTGCAAGCCCAGCTCATTAACCACTCCGCCGCGCTACGGCCCCGGCGCCTCGCGCACGCTGTGTTAATCTTCTCTGTTTCCGCACGCTCCGGGTACCCAAGTGGCCGCGCTAACAAGCCCGACATTCCTGGCGGTCACGTAGCTCTGTAAGGTAACATAAAGCTCTCAGGGCTCTTTCTCAGTCAGAGCCAGACTGTGGAAGCACAGAAAGGGCAGAATCCTGGCCCGTCATGCAAGCTGGGGAGAGACTCCGGCCAACTGCTCAGGAAATAACGCACAGGCACTATCTAACGATCAGCTCCTACGTGAGTGGCAGCGTAAGAATGAACTTGTGTTGATTAAATGAACAACAATACTTATCACACTCCATCCCCTGCTAAAGGACAATGTCCTATTCAATCCAACAATATTAAAGCTAATGTTCATTAAAAGCTCCACAGAGGGAGGAGGAGTGGGAGTCTGTGAGGTGATCAGATATAGCTGACGATCCCCTCTCTTAGCCCAGCCAGCAGTGATTTCTGATCCTCGAGTCACGCCAGGTTGTGAGGATCAAAGTCCGCGCCAAACGAAATCACATCAGTTCAGGTTCAGCGCCGTCATCAAGGTTTAATACCGCGCGGTCGGCCTGTCAGCACCTTCCATTATATCCGTTCTGCAGCTTCTCTGGAAAAGCAGGTTTCTGTTGTCAAAACGTCCGACCGATGCGGGCACTTGCTCTCTGAGTCGCAAACGGGAAGCGCCGGGCCGATTTACACGCGGCTGCCGAGCGGTCGGCCGCGGGAGTGGCGCGTTCTAACGGTCAGCACTGTAAATTTCACAGGAGCGCTCCAGAGAGATAGACAGCTATCGTCCTTAAGCGCAAACCGTTCCCTGTCCGTCAGCTGTTGCAGACGCGGTGGACCAGACGTGGTCTTTCTTTGCCTCGTGAGGAAGCTAAGGGTAACAAATTGAGGGCAGACTGACAAAAAGACTCGAACACGACAATCCCCTCCGAGAAGTCTCCGCAGTTGCTGGCAATGTGGTGCAGGTGCGCTTTAATAGAGATTCAGATATTGCATCGGTCTGAGAGCTGCGTTTGATAGACCCTTGACACGCTGCCATTTCTCACTTGAATGAAGGTGGCTGAAAGAACCACTTACAATAGGAGTGAAAGCCCCAGGGATATATTACATTAAACATGGGGCCCATTCATGTCCTGTCGAACTGCATGCCTAAGCAAAGTGTAGAGGATACCAAAGGTCAGATACCCACAGCTCTGACTGACAACACAATAACAGAGGAACGAGCCGAGTCAATGCATCGGACCGTGCAGGCACGATGTGTGTGTAACATGTGCAGCTTATGTAACCGGGCTAATGCAATATTAATGTGAGAGTATTCCTTTTCAGGAGCAATACTATGAGAGGATTTCAATTTGAGCTTCTACATCAGCATCAGATTGAATATCAGACCATTATTCAAAAAGGGCACTGATTCAAAACTTTGAAATATTAAGGATCAATTCATCACACTAGCAAATAAAAAAGTGCTCTCTATCTCAGCATTAGTAGGGACTGGTGATTGGCTGATCTGTAGTTCTGGTTCATTTTTTTTTTTAACCTTAAAAAACAGCATTTGCCCCCCCTCCCCCACAGCAGAGACTGACACACCTTTGTGGGTGGGGTCACGCTGCACCAAGGCCAGCTCCCCGCCCCCAAAGGCAGACAAACTCGGTGACCCAGCAGCCTCGTGACACTGATCGCCTGCCATCCAAAATACAGGAAGAAAAAAGGAAAAAAAAAAACAGGCTTGTTTTGGCTGCCGGGCATTTGCCTGTTGTTTGATGAAACTTAACCCAAACATGTATCCAATGACTACAGAGTTTAACGCTGACCTGCAACAGTGATACTCTGAATGACTCCAACAATGAGATGAGTGACACGTTTCAGTAAGTCGCCGCTGACGGATGCCGTTTGGGACGCGACGCTAATCTCAGGGACCGTGAGGGCGGGGGTCACTCTCGGGCTTTTCTTTTCGGATGCCGTTGAGTGAGCCAAGACAGGCAGGGCGAAGGCCCAGGCCACCTAATTGAATTTGGAGAGGCTGTGACCTGTTTGTGTTGAAAGAGGGTGCGGGACTGGAAGAAAACTTCCTCATCTGTGTGGTCCAGGTCAGCCAGAGTCCGACACTGCTCACCCGGCTCATTTTAGGCTGAACCAAAAACGCTCAATGAAAAACCACCTGGTGGTAGAACAGAATTCATCCGGTTATGTGAGCTGGTTATTCAAAGGATAAATCATCTAATTGGTTTATCCTTTGATAATAATGAGAGACATTGGAATCAGAGTCAAATTACTTGTATGTGTAAAAGCATGCTTGGCCAATAAAGTATGATTCTGATTCTAATTCTGAATAACAGACATAAGGAAGTTGCTTAATTCTCATCCATTTCACAAAACCTTTATGTTCATTTATGGGATGATAAAGACCAAAAGAGTCAATTCATGCGAGGGCCATGAAGGGTAACAGACAGTTTTAAAGACGCAAAGAGAGAGGACCAAACAGCCCCCCCAAGGTTTTAGCAGAGGGATCATTTGACCCCCCCCCTCTCTCTGATGGTTTCTGTGACCGATAATGTGCTGTGGCATCTGAAGCCCTGTTTAAGCCCTTCTTAAAAGACACAAGATTACAGTGGGTGAAAAAGTTGGTTTCCTCTAATTGCATGCTACATTTGGACTGCGGCTGTCCAGATGCTGCCTGTTTTTTTTTTTTTTTGCATCTGCCCGAATGTCAGCGGACATCAGATGGCTTCACTTTGTCAAATGTGGCTTGGCTTCCCATGCGGACCTATCCGCTCAGCCGAACCTTCCTGATGCAGCAAAATGTATCACACATGTCATCCATACAGGCACAGAGGAGACGTACTGAAACGCAGGCCGAGGTCTGCTGAGGGCAGGCATTATCCCACCCTGTAGAAACCCATTCAAAGTCACAAAAGACATCATGGGATGCAAAAAAGGGGGCCAAATATAACCACAACAACTCAGCCCTCCGGTTCACATGACCGCCAGACAAACGCCGGCTTTCATCAACGTAAAAATAATTTCATAAAAGATCACAGAGGAGATGTTAGCGGGAACAGGGCTGGGAGAAGGTTCAGCTTAGCGTTCCTCCACTTTGTATCGCTTTTTAAATACTTTCTGCATCCACAGGTTCGATGAAACAAACGCTAGATACTTCTGATCAACATGCTTTCTTATTACCTGGGCTTAACTGATGCTTTTGCGACCAAAATCTTTCAGGTTTTGAAGTAACCTTTCCCCTATAAATGTTATGTTACTTTCTTGGTGATTTCTTGGATGAGAGGGCCATTAGTGGAAATCTGTGTGGTTGCGGGAAACAGCAAATTGTAGTTTGAGAAAATTAGATCAATAAACAAAGACAATTTGTGAGCGCAATTTGAGATTGCCAGATACCTGTCTCTCAACACACTGAAACAACAGAGAGATAAAACTGGCTTACAGCTGGCTACTCTGGCTTACAACCAGCCCGCAATATATAAAACATTTATATTTTCATTAAAAACAAGCAACAAATGACAAACACGGCTTACTGCAGTGAAATAAACCTTGACCGTTTCACCTCTAGCATTTTATAATGCCATAAAAATCACCCAGTATTAGTTATATGAGCGTTCTATTGATGTAGGCATTGTTGAGCCAGGACATCGTTCACAAATAAATCCTCTTCTGGCTGCCGTTTTAGTTTATTTACTCAACCTCAGGGCAGAGGGCTGATGTCCGCTATTTAAATTGGACCATATTGGAATCCCGGCAATTATGGGATGTCATAAAAATTCCACAGAGCCCTGGAAAAGGCTGCAGGCAGACTGGCCTCAGATGTGAAGCAAAGGTCAGTGGAGGCCACACCTGATAAAGTGCAGATTGCACCCCGCAGGGCAGGAGATTGCACTCTGAACCCTCTTAAACGAACTGTTGACTGACGGGGCGCCGGGGCGACCACACACGGTGACAGGGGATGACGCAAGGATGTAAACAGGTGGCTTCTGAAACCCCCCCCCCTCCCTCGCTGTCTCCGTCGGCTTTGATTTGTGCATTAACAGCAAGAGCGGAAGAGAAATTATTGAATTTTCTTTTTTCTACAGCGACTGAATCATCGCTGGTGTTACAGTCAGAGATTTGTGCCGCTTCCTTTTCAGCCGAAGGTTAGAGGAGCCCCCTGCCGAGAGCGGGTCGAAAATCGCCGGCGCGACGCCGCGGATGCCACAAAGACCGTCGCCGGCATGAAAGGCCTCTCAGCGTCGCCGCTGAACAACCTCCCGGCTGCCACTCGCGGCTCTATTTAATCAGCCCGGAGTGTCCTCTCCTCCGGCACCGCTCATACGGGTCGGAATAAATAGAAATCCAAACGCTGCCATTGAAGGCGCCGTGAAAGCCGCTGTGTCCCTGTCGCCCCGGCACGGAACAAAGACTGGCTATTGGTCTGGGTTCTCACATTTAATCCCCACAACCGACATATCACTTTCACGGCCATTCAGGTATATCTCAATGATTTTGGCCCGATACACTCGGTTCACATGTAATGGGCGCACATTCACTTCATGTGAAATGACCTGATGGTCTGTATTCACACAGTAGTTTAATGGCATTTAGCAGAAGCTCCTATCCAGAGAGACTTACACAGGTTACCGTTTTCACATGCTACCCATTTATACAGCTGGATATTTACAATCCTGGGGTACGGCAGCAGTTCCCCAGCAGGGAATCAAATCAGCAACCTTTTGGTCCTGCTCCTTGCCACTCTGCTACACTGCCGCCCCTAAATTAGCAGCAATATTAATGTGCCTCGTGTGTTCTCTTTTCACCTTGCAGCAGGTTGTGCTTTTGAGCTACTGGAACAAGCGTAAATATGCATGTCCATGTCCTCCTGTGTCTTTAGGAAAGGTGTTGGTGCTTCTCCTGCAGTCACGCACTCCTCGGCCCAGCTGAGCCCTTGTGCGTGGGGATTTCCCACGCTCCCACAGCAGCAGCGAGCGGTGACATCGCCCGGGAGGGCAGAGCTCGGACGGGGGGAAAGGGCGTCTCCAGGATTCACTGAAAACTCTCCCGGTTGGGTTAGAGGAAACACAGGCAGGCCTACGTGCCAGTCGGTCCGTCTGCGGGGGGCACAGGGCCAGGATGCTGCCTACGCCCAGTGGTGGGGGGGCGTAGGCACGGGCAACTGTGGATGGGGAAACGGGTGGAGCTCTGTGCGGGACGGCTCCCCCAGACACTGCCAAGCAACACGGGGTGGCTGCGTGCCTGAGCACGGATGGGTCCGGCAGAACTGGGCACGTAGGCTACTCATAAGAGCTCCCTTATCTGCACTTCTTCATGATGCTGTTGGCTTGTCTGGGTTCCTGTCATGGTTTGGGTTTGCTGAGGCACCATTGACTGCTGTCCGTTCATGGTGTTTGTGTTTGAAATAGTATGAATGGATGCAGAAAGTCATGAACTTTAACAAGTGTGTGCTTTGTTTTTTTTTTTTTTGCTTTTGTACTTTTCAAAAAGAGGCCCCACAGTCAGAAACAGTGTGGGAAGTACGTGTTTTTCCTCACTTACTTTTCAACCTCAACCTAGACAGCTAATATAGAATGGGAACTGGCCCCCTTCTAAGAACCAACATGCTTGGCTGCTGGACAAAGGAGAATGTCACTCACCTTCACCAGGGCAGTCTTTATGCCGAGAGGGTGTGGTCCGTTGTCTCTGGTTCTGCTGCCTGAAGTCCTTCCTGACCTACAGAGAGCACCATACATGACCCCACTGGCAGCTGCTCACTCCAACACCAACAGCGTCTAGCAGGTCCTGCATTAAACCTGCATAGCAAGTTTTCGATACAAGCCACCTGATCACCATGACTATGAGAAGCCTGCTGACCCTGGCAGAACTTTACAGGGTCTAGCCGAGAGTGAGGAAGCATTCGCAGATGTGGGTTCTCAGACACTGGAGTTTACACTGCCAGCCCTTCTCATCCCCTTCACTTCTATCACATTTATCAGTATATTGATCCAGAAGTTGTAACCTCTGCTTGATATCAATTAGCAGTATACGGTATCAATACAGGATGTAAGTATGGAAATATCTTACTGATGTAGCCTTGTCAGCCTGAAACTGATAAGTGCAGCAGGTGCAAGAACACTTTTATCTTTTCTTTTCATTTGGATGTTCTGTCCAGAGAAATCTGTAGAAAGTATGAGAACTGCTGCTTGTATACTTTTGAACAGCTGTAAATATTGCAGTATTTCATTTTGTGACAAATGGAACACTTGTAAACCTCCACTGAAAGTGATTTTTTTGCAAAGAGAAAGATAAAAAGATTATATTTGTCACTTATCTCACACAGATAGATTAAGTCCTTGAATTTGTGTCAGTGTTCCCAATTCAAAGACGTCATTCCCCCCCCCCCCCCCCCCCCCCCCCCAAAAAAAAAAAGAGCTACACAATGTTTCGTTAGTAATTCATTACCTAAGAATAACTAAGGCCTTTTGAAAACTGTGGCACAACCCTCTCCTTAGAAAACAAGCCACTGCTTAAAATATGCATACAGTCTTGCATCACTTTGTCAGAATTTATTTTCATGCTAATTTATTTAAAAGTGTCCTACTTGTGCTTTGTTGTCTTCCATGTACAAATATATACAAATTATAGCTGCAGTTCTTTTAGAATAACCACTCTAATATAATGACTAAATACACTGTCCTATTTTGGAATAGCAACATGCTAGCTGAGCAAACAGAGGTACCCTTACTTAGGTCTTACTTAACCCTTATACAATGGATTTGAAAACAAATGTCCCCTTGTTTGCTGTAAACTAATTACATATATGCATTCAAAATAACCTTTTACACAGTGCTGTGGGCTGCAGATTAAGAGGACATAGGCTTAAATCTACATAGTACCTACTAGTACTCATTCCTGATTATCATAATTATTATCAGTTTGCTCAATAGCTGTGTTTGCTAAACATAACACCTCACTGCCACCCTTTTTATGCCAGGTCACTAATATGTCTCAATGAAACAATATCTTATCTATAAGCTTCGGCACATGGATTACTCCCCAGTGCAACCAATATTATCAGCCTGAGTTGCTAAGTCTGTTAATTGAGACCAGTATCAATAATACATGAATTGATAAGTGCCAAGCACTGCGGGGGGACTAAGATTACGGTAGAAAAGGGGAGGTGGTTGATCAAATGGAAGAAGTAAGTCATAGAGAGGTAAATGGTGTCCAAGCTTGGGTGACCCATGGAGTCAGAGCTCACAGCACGGAGTCATAACTCATACTTGTTTTTTTATGACACACAGCAGCTGATGGCGGTCTATAACCGGGCCGCTACCCCATAATCCATCTGTTCCAGTACATTGTGTCAAGAAAATCTCTGGCAGCATTCAGCTGGGGAGCGACCCAACAATCTTCTGGTGTCAGGCCAGACTTCAACAACCAGAAGATCAACAAATTACTTAACGAAGGGGGGTAAACAAAAACAAACAAAAGATACCTCTAAAGCAGAAGCAAAAACAACCCGCCGTACACAAAGCACTTAACCCGGACGCATGGCGTAACCCTCTGCAACCACGCACCGCGAATGTTTTCCTTACAGGAGAGCTGTGATGTCACGCAGAGGTTCAGCGCCGATACATTATTCATGGCGCGCCTCCCTGGGAGGCTGCCGCTCTCATTTATTTTGTAACCGCCACATTTAAATGCATGCATTTTTAATGCCGGCCTGTGACTTCGGAAGGCAGTGGCACTGTGTGTACAGGTCGGCAAGGCTACGGCGTGCGGTTTAAAAAGAGAACAATACCTCATCCCCCGGATTGACTCAGTCAGGGAAATCAGCTGCTCTCAGGACAGGGGCCCGACTGTCATTGGCGCTGTCTCGGTAATCATCTGTAAGACTCGGAGATGAGTTCGGAGACTTTGGGCCACGTCAGTCTTGCCGCATCGGCCTCCAAGCAAAACAAAAGCTTCCCATTAACCCTAAATTTATACGTCCGACAAATTGGTAACATAAGCATGGATTAGGAAATATGCAGGCTGATATCAGATGCAGTCTGTCTGGTAGCAATGCTCATATTTCGCTGGTCAGAAGCCAGAGGCTGTTGATTCTGTGGAGGTTTATAGTCCAGTCACACTCCAGTCGTACTCCTTCTCTTCTTCCTCAGACCATTTCCAGGTTGATCACAGCGAATTCAAAATGAAAAATATGCTTCTCAAACATGAAAATCCTCAGGAATTTCCTGAGGAGTTGCTGGTCAGATATTATACAGTATATGCATATATGCATAAAACTGCCAGGTACGCAGCTGTCTTATATCTACATTTATAAAAATATGACCCTAGTATTACTGACGGACAGAAAGGAGTCTGACATGAGGGCGGCAATGCTGATCTCAACAATCTATCCAACAGAATGTAGTATGTAAATAATATACAGACATCTATTACAATGCTGGTAACAATGTCCATCCAGAGCGCTTGCAGGCACTTTCTCCCTCCCCCAAGTTCTTGTGTTTAGTGATTGCTATTGTATGCTTCATGTAATGTCAATTCACCATGTAATGATCAACCATATCAAATATCTACAATCAGAGTTCAACAGTCTCTATGACAGCCTGAGACCAGACAAGGCCAGGTGTTACATTTTAACGGTAATGCAGTGGTAATGTTTTGTTCTGGATCACATTAATTAAACTCAGTCATGGAGAGAGAAATCTTGGTCAGCGGTGCTGTCTTTGATGGTAAAAGCCAAAGCATCTGGAAGAACGCCTGTTGCACTTTTATGCATCACAAAAAAAAACAGCTTCCATGAAGTTAAACATAACCATGGGCTTTTATGCACATACTCCTACATGCTGTGCTTCCAGACACAACATAATTCAACATATTTATGCTACTTATGTGTAAGAGGTTGAATTTATCCGAGGACAGGCACAAAAGAGAAAAATATGGTTTCATATTAGAAACTGAGTTCTTCAGAACTATATATTTAGCTGCAGTTTACAGTATAATATTCATGGACCCCTGAGCTGAGATTTGAGGAGTACCTGGAAAGAACCATAAAGAGAGAATTTCTCTCCCCATTTGAAATAAGGGCATTAACTTGTGATCATTGCTGAAAAGCACCTATTTCAAACATCCCTGTAATGAAAAAGTGTCTGCTGTGATGTCAAAACGAAAACCTTGATGTTTCCACAATCTGGGCCAGCCTTTCTTTCCTGCCTCAATTCCATCTTCATAATCCTCCTGATAAAATTAAATCCTGACATAAATTGAAAGATTATCAGAGTGAGGCTATTCATTTCCTCATCTGAGGGAGTCATTCATGGGAACATGATCTCATTAATAACGCTAAAGCCTCATTTTACAATGGATCTAAATATGCGTTTAGTGTCAGTGATAGATTGTTACGCGGTTAGCAAGGAGGTTAGTGTACCAGGTGCACTGTACTGTCCCAGAATAGTGCTGCTGGTATGATTGGAGCAGGAAATCAAACCACATGGCACAGCTCCTGATAAGAGACATGATTGACTGGCTAAGACAGAGTCCCAGGTGTCCAGTACACTGTCCTGCCTACAGGGGGGTGATATCGTGCTCGCCTGCAGACTCAAAATCTTCTCTGTGCTCCTCCACACAAGAGAACGTGCCGCGCCGTGCCATACCAAGCACCCAGGATGGAAGCACTGTAGGAAAGTGTGGCACCAACGAGGTCTTAATGTCGGCTGCGTTATGAGCACAGCCCCTCATTTGCTCTGTCACCTCTCATGACTAATGTCCCCACAGACGAAGCCGCTTCACCCATCGGCGCACTGATCCTGTTTATTTCCCATCGCATTCGCCAGATGTGTCAACCATCGCCCCCCCCCCCCCCCCCCCACCTTCATCCTGCTTCCTGAGAGTGACTGGCTGCATGTACCTCTCCCTCTTTCATGTGGTACTGGCCTGCCATGTTATGGTGGGAGGCTTAGTCCCGGCCTTTAAGCCGAGTGCCAGCCCCCGATGTTCACAGGACGGGCCCGACCTCGGCCTCTACTCATCCCAGCCACAAATCGCTTTATCCTAAACACATGTAAGCATGTTTGACTCCTTTAAAACATTGAGGTCAATGTCAGCTGAGGTTAAGAGAAAATGTGTGCACGGTTACATTTAGAAACAAACTGCAGGACAAACAGTATTACTGAAGTCATCAAAGTAAAGGACAAAGGGTATTGCTGGTAGGAGGAAGAGGACCTAGTTAAGCACTGTTCCGCAAGTCTGCTGGAAACGATGCTGAAACTCAAATAACTCACATCAGTTAACTTCAGGAAGATTTTATTTTTCAAATGACGAGCAAAGGCAAAAAAAAAGTTTATTTATTTAATTGCCTCATTTTCAGGTTGACGTCAGCCTTTGGAGTCAGCAAACGACGAAAAAAAGACCCCCTCAAAATCATGAATAATGGGCAGTTCTGGTTCCTTCCACTGTGAATTTCCACACACTCTCTATATCAATATTTATAGCGGGGCTCGCAACTTCTCATAAATACTTCAGCGGCCTTTTCTCGGGTGACCCTTCTTCCAGGCTGAGCACTTGGCATGCTGTCACGTAGTGCTACTGAGGAGCGGGGGAGAGCCAGGGTGGCGGCCCTTTTTAAACAGTCTGAGCTCACAGGCACCGGGGACAGACGGTGTGCGCGCGGTTAGCCTGCGCAGCTCCAGTCTGCGGCGCTGCGCTCATATCCGACTGCTCGTTACAGATAAGTTATGCTGCGAACGCACTTCCTGCGAACGCTGGCAGAAACAGAGAGGACAGCCGGGGGGTCGGGGACTGAATGTTTCATGTCACGTCTCCTGGGAGGGTTTTGGTAACTGGGAAATGGCGCGGTGATTTTTGTGCGATCCATGACTGGATGAAGTAAGTTTCCCGTTCTGTTTCTCTGGTCCATGGGCCCAGCACTGAGCGTGAGTTATTAGAAGGTTCTCTGTCACAAATTACCCGGCCAACCTGTCTCCTTCTTCCCGTTTATATTTTAGTACCTGTGGACTGCTACGGTCCTTATTTACTGGTTCATATACGAGCACCCGGGTGCCACTGTAACCTGAGAGGGTCCACTTGTTTCTCGGTTTATATCTGAGAGTCTGCATGCCACTACAATCTGAGGGGATCAGCCTAGCTCTGAACTTGTCTGTGTCACTCACGCCCCGGTTAGCGCTCCGTGGTGCAGATGGGCCGCAGACACGGCAGTGCTGGTCGGCATGCGGCTGCTTCCGGCATGCCTTTCTGGCTGTGAGCTCTGCAATGTGTTTGCGGCATGACGCTGATGTCATTCCTGAAGAGGGAGGCAGATGCATTTGAACAAATTTGGACGCTTGTCAGAGAGTGTTCCATAGCCTGGGTCTCAGGGGTGCCCCGAATAGCTCATCTCCACAGCAATGAAACACAGAAACTCATTTAAAAATGCAAGACACCGTGCAATAATCTTTATCATTCTTTAGCAAGTTTAATAAATGAAATCTGTGTCATTAAATTAAAAGGTAATGATTTGCACAAAGTAGCATCCACACAAGCATTAAATGCATCACTGGATTTAAACTGTAAAAATCCTTTTCCCTTCTTTGCAGTAATACGCCTAGAATAACTGCAAGCAAAAGGTCTGTGAATTGAGTTGTGTCTGAAATGTGATGTTTTAGCACAGAGCTGTCGTTTCTCTGGACCCATAATTTGTGAAAAGTGCACACAAAGTGACACGCCACATGTCTCAATAAACCACTTCCTGGTAGGTTTTCCTTCCACTCTGTCCTACTTTTTTATTTTTTTTTTCCCGCACAGATCAGATACTGAACGTAGAAAGTCTAACAGTGCCCTTTCTAACCTGGCGCTTTGTGTAGGGGGCCTTGAATGGAACATAATCAAATCACTGATGTTTTGAAAATACCTGGCATGGACCTTTTCGTGTTCATAGACTTTTAATTCAAGGGTTATGAAATTTCAAATATTTCTTGATTCTGTGGAACAGTCGCTCACAACGGTGTGCTTGTCACAATTTTGGCCTCATGCCATGTAAAACATTTACAACTGAAAACTCCATAGAGGAAGTAAAGTGACTTGTGCACGAATCCGCCATGCCTGCATGCGATGTCCGGGTTTCTCCTCGCCCCGCCTGCGCTCTGCTCGTGCCGCACTTCGATCGCAGATCAGATGTGCCGGTGCCTGGCGGTTTCTGTTTGTGACACATTCCGAGCGGAGCATCTGCGGGACTCGGCGGCGGCGGAGAGGGCGCGAAAGAGGAAGGGGAGCCGGCAAAAGGCGCCGCCACCGGGCCCGGCGCCCGCGACGCAGCCGGACCGCGCCAACGGGCAAACGGCGCGGGCGAGAAGAGAAACAGAGGCGTTCAGCACACTGTTCCAGATCCATTCCATGTGCTCCACTTCCACCGAAGTGCGACGCGTTATTCTTAGCCTCCGTGAAAGGGAGCCGCCATCTTCTTGGCCGCGCGTCCGAAAGCCGCCCCTGCGTCCATTGTTTACTTCTCTTTTGTGTGTGAATTCTGCTGGTTTCTCGTCAGCGCCGAGGCAGGTGGTGTGGGAACTCTCCTCGGTGTTCGGCACAGTGATAAATCTTGTTTTTGAGCTGTCGTTGGATGCACTACACTTTGTAGGAATTTTATAATGAAAATACTGAGAGATTGTGGTGTGAAATAAAAATAAATCTATTATAAATGTAGCAATGTAACTGCTTGACAACGTAAATACACTATGGCCAAAAGTATGTGGACACCTGACCATCACATCTATATGAGTTTATTGGACATCCCATTCCAAAACCACGGGCATTAATGTGGAGTTGCCCCCCCTTTGCAACTATTACAGCCTCCACTCTTCTGGGAAGGCTTTCCACAAGGTTTTGGAGTGTGTCTGTGGGAATTTGTGGCCATTCAGCCAAAAGAGCATTTGTGAGGTCGTTCTAATTCATCCCAAAGGTGTTCAATGGGGTTGAGGTCAGGGCTCTGTGCAGGCCACTGGAGTTCGTCCAAACCAAACTCGTCAAACCATGTCTTTATGGACGTTGCTTTGTGCCCAGGGGCACAGTCATGCTGGAACAGGAAAGGGCCTTCCCCAAACTGTTGCCACAAAGTTGGAAGTAACAATTGTCTAAAATGTCTTTGTATGCTGTAGCACTAATGTTACCCTTCACTGGAACTACAGGGCCTAGCCCAAACCCTGAAAAACAGCCCCAGACCATTATCCCTCCTCCACCAAACTTTACAGTAGGCACTGTGCATTCTGGTAGGTAACACTCTCCTGGCATCCCCCAAACCCAGATTCGTCCATCAGACAGCCAGATAGTGAAGCGTGACTCATCACTCCAGATAACGCGTTTCTGCTGCTCCAGAGTCCAGTGGCAGTGTGCTTTGCACCACTCCAGCTGTCGCTTGGCATTTCGCATAGTGATGCTGGGCTTGTGTGTAGCTGCTCGGCCATGGAAACCCATTTCATGAAGCTCCCAACGCACAGTGCTTGTGCTGATGTTGCAGCCAAAGACAGTTTGGAACTCTGTAGTGAGTGATTCAACAGAGGATAGGTGGTTTTTACATCCTATGCACTTCACCACTCAGCGGCCCCGCTCTGTAAGTTTGTGTGGTCTACCGCTTCGTGGCTGAGCTGTTGTTGCTCCTAGATGCTTCCACTTGACAATAATAGCACCTACAGTTGACTGGGGCAGATCTATCAAGGCAGAAATTTGGCAAACTGACTTGTGGCAAAGATGGCGTCCTATGACAGTGCCACATTTAAAGTCACTGAGCTCTCCAGTACGACCCATTCTACTTCCAAGGTTTGTCTATGGTGACTGCATGGCTATGTGCTTGATTTTATGCACCTGTTAACAATCGGTGTGGCTGAAACACCTGAACTCAATAATTAGGGGGGGTGTCCACATACAGTACTTTTGGCCATATAGTGTATATCCATGCTTTGACAATATTCTGGTCTCACTGTCACAGCTGTGACCTCACAAGGTGAGCATACAGCAGCATATACGCAATCTTTAATTTTATTATCGTAATAATCTTTAATGATTTTACTCCAGGACCAGCAGAACATATATAAAACATAAACCAGCAGAACATATATTAAATGTTCTCTTTTTTGGCACGTAGAGGCGATATTGGGACAGTTCTTTTTCTAAGAGGCTTTCAGTGCCAGGCTATGTCCGGAAAGGGGGCAGCGGGAGAAATGTCTCACCTTTCTTTACGCAAGCGTCTGTGAAAACGGAGATCTGACGCATTCCCCTTGCGGCCTGCTTCCTGACAGCAGTAAACACGGTTACGCTGGAGACGCCACAATGTTTTGTTCCCACGCCTACCTGCAATATTTGCCAGGCAGCTTTGCGCGGGGCGCTAACGCTATGATTCCCCCCCAAGGGGGGGGGGGGGGGGCTCCTTTGAGAGATTGACAGGCGTGCGACTCTGTGGCTCCGGCTCCGTGGCCTTAACCCCTCTCCGGGGGGCTCCGTTTCCTGCCTCTCCACTAGAGTTATATAAAGAGGGACGGGCCCATGTGACACAAGGCCTGACCTGCCGGTGCCGTTAGCCGGAGAAGAAAAACACCTTGACCGACAGGCAGTGATGTCACAGACTTACTGTTTCCGTAATGGATAACCTGAGCTCCCCTGCCAGTTCAGCTGCGAGGCACTCAGGGTGTTTTGACAGGAAAGTTAAACCCAAGAGGAAGAGTTTGACTGAATGCGCCAAGCTAACTTGTCAAGGCTTGATTTAGAATAAGCTTGTTGTGTCACTCAGATTACTCATTGCCTCATTTTCCTCAGAAAACTAAAATTATTACTTGGAGCTCCAATTAGACATTGTTCTGCCTCCAGCACAGCTCCCTTTCTGTCTGTAGAACTGATGCAAAAGAATGTTAAATAGGTTAGCGTTACTATAATAGCCGCCGTTTACTATGAATTGAAAACAAACTTCAGCGTACTAACTTGTTCCTTTCTGTCAACGTCTATGTATTGTGTTCAATACATAGACACATTTGTGTTCAGCTGAGCATTGTCTGTAAGTTTACCCATTATTTTGACATTATTTGTGACTTTTTCTTCTTTGTTATTAAATAATCAGTAATACTGATTGTCCATGTGTTCCTCTATTTGCTTTAGTCACGTTCATCAAAGTAATGAAGTAATTTTTATGTCAATAGGAAGGTTTACATGATTTTGTCTGACAATTTAATACTGTTTTTGTTATTCTTATGGAAGATAGTGATGTTTAAATATACATTTAGGAATACTTAACCCAATTACAAAATATTGTGAAAAGGTCTGACAAGTTAACAGCTTACCTGCTGATTGGTATTAAGCTTGTAATGATTCGCTAACCTGGCCAGCTGATGCTAGCTGTCACTACACACCTCTCTTGCTACAATCATATGCTTCAGAATATGTGCAGCTATTTAATACCTCATTGGGCAGGGTTATTCTATATTTCAGTTCACACCTTGTTCACCAGTTGGACGGATATTGAGCCTAGACTGAAACAGTAACTGGAGCGCTCAGTCTGCCGGACTGCAACGTGCCGGGGACATACAGTACACGTCAAGTGAAAACTGAAAGGTAAACTTGTCTTTTTTTAAGTATCAGTCCTCAGTGCCCCTTAACACAACCCAAGGATAGTGGGGCTCCAGGAGCTTGCCTCAAGTTGACAGCCATTGGTGGGAATATGCTCACAAACTCTGACCCTAACAAATTTAATCCATCACGGGCGACACAGGTAAGTACACCACTGATCAGTACTGTCACAAAGGCAGCAAATCAGATACGCTGTAATCCTACGTGATAAAATTATGTCATTCAATTTGTCTTCCATACTTTGCTATTATAGTCCAGCTATTTTTAGACTCCACCCTCCCCTCAGTCTCTGTTCCTGTAGTCCTGTAATTAGAATTGAAATGAACAGAACCTGGATGTTACGTAAGTGAAAGCATTTCATTATAAACTCTTATTTTTCACTTGTTCTTCCCTCTCACGCATGTCACCTTTGTGCATACTAATGAGCGGGAGCCTTCTTCCTAGATTATGCAATTGATTGTGCCTTGTTATTCCATGATGATTGTAGGTATTATTATTGAAGAATAACTGAAGAAGATGCAAAGCTTTAAATCAAATCTGGCAAGTGGAGTGCGACACAGAACTGACGATGCTACAATGACATTTATTTTACCTTATCCATTTGCTTCTCCAAGGGGACTGGCACTGCTTATATTTGACAAGTTATCCATCGACACAGCTGTATAGTTTCTCAGGCAGTCCAGGATAAGAACCTTGCTATTGCCTCACCTCAGATCGGAACCTGTGCTATGCTGCTCCCCATTACAATTACTTGCCCAAATGGTCACTGATACAGTCAAATTGAAAATTGGGTGCAAAGAGTTTGGAAAACCTAAAACAACAGTAGAAATATGCAGCCCTGCTTTGTATAGCCTGATTGCTACTCGGACAACACGCAGTACTGCCTGACTCCTCCATTGTTATGCACTGATAAATAGTAGAGGAATAGATAATAGAGAAAAAGGCAGGCTGTAGGGGAGGCCTAACCACTGACAGAAAATACTGGAAATCAGGCTTCAACAAAGCTTACACAATTAAAAGAAAAACTTTCTGAGTGCTCCATGGCAAAAGATCCAAATGACAGAATCATCCATGAAAACAAAGATTCAGGAGGAGAATTTTTAGATGATCCCTACCCAATTAATAAACCTGTCCCATTCTCAAGTATACAAAACCCACTCACCAGTAAAGATTCAGGAGGAGAATTTTTAGATGATCCCTGCACAACTAACAAATCTGTCCCATTCTCAAGTATACAAAACCCACTCACCACCTCCCTGTTGTGTAAGCTGGTCACAGTATCTGTCCTCCAGTGCATTTTCTCCTTTTAGCAACACCTTCCTCAGACGCCACGCCACAGAACTATATTCCTATTCCCTAATTAACAGCCTCTTGTTGTACTAAAATTCATTATCTGAATAAGAACATGATCTGCAGGTTTTCACCATTAATGTTGCACACCTTGAAATGCACAAGGTTTAGTTTAAATTCTTACAGCAAATAAAATCTATAAATGCAAGTTAAAATGTTCCCAGCTGGTTCCTGTCGAGCTCTTGAGTTTGATTTCCCACACAGGCATTGGCTTTCTCTTTAAATTGAAAAGCAGATGGAAGATGGATTCTAGCTGCCATTCCTAACATGAGAGCATAAATATGCGTGACTTCAATCATTTCCAACATATGTTTTTGATTGATGTGAATTTGTTTAAGAACACCTTCTGATAAGTTTGTGTTGGGGTATGTGATTGAGGCCTGACATTACAACATAATGTTTGTAGCTGAAGACTTAAAAAAAGTCTTAAATTAAATTAAAAGGACAGCACTTTGTTCTGAACTGAAGTTTGCTCATATTTAAACCTAAGTCTGAAAGCTTTCTTTGCAATATTATTTTCATTTATCTTCTTCCAAAGTGCCTTCAAGGTGAGACTGAATATGCCTACCATTAGCAGTTAAGAAAAGGAAGCATCTGGATAATCTTCCTCAGCTGAATTTAGCTGTAGGCACACAGTAAAATGTACAGTAAAAATATGTCTTTCTTTGTCCCATCTCTGAGTAAACGAGTTTGTGAGAATCACAATGTTTTGTAAAATGCTATCAAATCAGACTAACATGCTTCATTCATTCATTACACTTCAGCAGACTGTGGTGTGGTGGTATGGGTGGTGAGCTTGTAACCACAGGGACACAGGGTCACATCCCTCTGCTGCTTTTCGGGGCGAGGCTTCTGTAATGACGGCAGGGAAAAACCCCTGCTGCGTAAATGGGCGACGGGTAAGGGCACCTGAGAAGCACATCAATAATGCACTGCAGACCTGGATCGGTAAAAGTATTTCGCCAGCTCTGCTTGCACTCCTCCTAAAAAAAAGGCAGGAGATGCAAGACTTGAAAGAGCCGGCGTGGGCGGATGCAGAAATGCCCTATATTAAAAAAAAAAAAAAAAAAGCGGAAGAAAAGGAGACACCGCGCAGAAACGTCACACTGCGTAAGCTAGAGCGGAGGAGGCTGCCGTGGGGAGGGGGATTGTGGGTAGCCTGATTCATCCAGTCCCACAAGCGAAATTTATTTTGGTTCAATGGAACAACAGAAATCCGTCGAAGGGAGGATCGGAGAGCAGACTTGGACCGCAGCGGGATGAAAGCGTGACGTTACAAAGACGTTGCGCAAATAGGCCATTGGTTTTATATATATACATAGACACACACACACACACACACACTCACAACTACATGCGGGGGGACGTCAGATAGAATTGTGTAGTAATTATATCCTTGGGGAGAATGCACGTTGATGGATTCTCCTTCTTCCCTTTAACAATAGGGCATGGATGACATATGCGTGAATGGGAGTGATTTAGGCGTTTGCCTTAGTCATTCGGTCTCCCTTATGAGGCAGTGGGTGTGTGGCATGGCACGCAACACTTCCTGTTTGCCGGGGAAATGGGTTAACCCCAGCCTCAGACTTTTCTTTGAGCCCCCAGCAACAGGAAACACGATATGTTATTATCAGTGTGGGCTGGCTTTCAGACAGTCATGCCAACAGAGCAGAATTTAAAACATGTTAAATGCTAGGATGGAAGGATGGATGGATGGATGGAGCCTTACTGTATAGCTTTATGTGACATATGGCAGCATGGATCTGATTTCAGCTCACAGAAACATATTACACATAAGCAGGTAGACCTTCCATCTTTCAACAATCTGCATTGTGCATGGAGAATATACAGAAGAAACTCACATCAGCCTTCAAAGACCACCAGACTGCACATATAACAACCACACACTTAACCTGTGCCCTTATTCAGACAAATTTCCATTGGCCTGCATTCAACATATGTATTCATTTGTACCACTGCACACTCAAAGTCTTTCAGGTTAAGTACCAGCTGTTCAGCTGAGGTGTTGAACTATTTGTTAACAGCCCTGTTCCACAAAAATACAACACACTGAATAGGTGTATACACATTTGCACCTGAATGCACCCTCACATCCTCATAGTTGTAAGTATTAAATTTTACAAGATCCATGTAGGGCCACAGTTCTGCTCATTTAGGGCATGAGTTTGCAGGATGTGGTCTCTATAACCATGATCCAGTCTCCAAACACTACACCTCCCCTGACCCAAAACCATTGTGCTGTTTTATAGCCTGACCTGTGGGAATGCTCTTTATTTTTCAGTACCACAGGCAAACTATCTGAAATCCAACATAACGCAGCATCAAAATTTGTTGCCTGCAAAATGCTCCTGCAACTCCTGTAACAGATTTGCTGAGCCTTTACAGTGCATCTCCCTGGAAGCTGCGAGCTTAAAGCCCCTGTTTTCTGACTCTTTGTGCTCACCTCCTCTGGGAACATGAGCCGGCTCTCGGCGCTAATCTCCCCCGGACGTGGACGGAACCGATTGGTTTTTTTTACTGGGAATCTGTGTTTACCTACGGATTTTTAATGGCCGGTGTGTGACAAATTCAGCCGGCCTGATCTGAGATGAGGAAGTGGGAGGGTTACGAAACGCCTCTTTTCCCTCCGCCGATTGGTGAGCGCTAGGAGGGATCCGCGGGGCCGTTATGTAAGACATTAGTCATCGTGCCATGATTCATTTTTTATTTTCCCATCCCTAGACTTTCTCGAGTTTTGGACTTTGAGGAGAGTGGGGGGGATGGGGGGGGGGTGGAGGAGAGCTACTGACCTTCTTCCAGCAGCGAGTGAAAATGGTTATGGGTCAAACAGCGTGTGGAGGATTACAGCTTCGGTTCAGCCTCTTGATGCACATCTATCCGAAGGCTGGTTGCTCGCAGAGGCTCTTCTGTTGCAATATGCTATATTCTCAGCGTCCCTGTAAAATAGGTCAAACATACAGACGGAAAATATAGATGAAACATGAAAGTTGGAGAACTCTACGACAGTTTCTCAAGAGTGAATGATGCAATGCAATTGCACCATTAAATGCGACTCAGAATTTTTGGGTAATCCACATTTGTGGATGATCCAGAATGCAAATAATTCCATCAGAAGTCTCTCTTGCTAAACAGAATTAAGAATACTGTTCACCTTGAGAACCATAGGTATTCTTTAAAGATGAAAGGCAGCCATGAAAGACATTAATCTCCATACTGCATAAATATGAAGCAAAAATATAATATTTATACCACACCATACAAAAAATGTTCAGAGTTTGTCCTTGATCCCTTGGTTCTTATGAACTAGAGTGAGTCCTCTGAGTGCAGACACATGGTACCACAGTGAAATGCCTTTATTCGGTTCCAGACCATCATAACATTGCCATAAATAATCATACCAATCATGCTGCATTAGCAAAGGAGAAAAGTAGAGCGCAGAGCACTCCTACAGCTCCAAAACTCAGTATATAAACCACTAAAGGTTTCAAAATATCCATCAGCACATGCAAAACCTCATATGCATAACATATGACATTGCTGATAATCAAGTGATTATGGCCTGAGTCTGTCAGGGACTAACTGTATTTCAGAACTGTCAGGACTACTGATGTAGCATAGCCAAGAATTTCAGAATCTTCAGAATCTCATATGTGCAAAATGACCAGTAATATCAAAGAGAGGCGAGAGAGATATTGTGAGAGATATTTTTATATCAGCTATATGCAGCATGAGTGCTTTCTCTGATAGACTCCTTAGAGGCCCCGCATTCAGACGGCAGACATCAGGCCAGCCTCACTGCCTTTCACAGAACAGAATAAAGACATCATGAGTGGTTAAAGGTAATTGCAACGACTGGGGAATCGTAGATGAAATAAAGCTGGTGAAGGCCCCGCTTTTTTTAATTCATTTGAGAGAGAGCTTTCGGCCCCCTTCAGGGCAGCTGGGGATTTGAATGAAGAGGAAATCATGAATGAACCGTCCCATACACTCTCTCTCTCTCCCACTCTCGCTCTCTCTGCAGAGCGGCGACTGTTGCCGTGCAGATTATGGGCTGTAATCCTGAGGCGGGCGAGATGCAGTTAAGTGTGAGTGACAGGGAGCTGCTTCCCCCGGCCTACGGGAGACCGGATGTTTCTGGCTGGATTATGTCATAGCGACGGCAGCCGTTGACAACCTGGGAGGCAGAGGAGGCCCCCCCCCCTTCCCCACACAGCCAGTCAGGGCGCAGTCACATGACCCAGCTGGGGCAGGCTCCCGCCTCACGCTCTCATTCAGGAAAAACAAACTGCACTCCGAAGGAGGAACCACTCCAATGGGAGTGTGTGCGTTTGCTTGTGTGCCAGGCCGTTAGTGGGTGTGTTACCTTATGCATGCCTGTGTGTGCTGTTAATGTTATTACAGATCTATGTGAATGTATTATTGTTTTTCTCTGTGCTGGTGCTTTGCTATGTTTCTGAGTATGTACTGCTGCTTCCGTGTATGTGTTTGCAATTACAAATCTGCATGTGAGTGTCTAGGTGTTACTATATGTATCTGTGTACTTATTACTGTGGACGTGCGTGGGTGTGTATATGGGTGAGTGTATGTGTGCACATGTGGTTGCCGGGGAGGGGAAAGGGAGCCGTGCGAGGGGGGAGGGCCACCATATGTTTCATTAACACGATCCACACAGAAAATGAAGAACCAGGAGAGGGAAGGAGCTTCAAACCCCAGGCCTGGTACTTTACATCCACTGAATGAGCAGGAGCTCAGCATCACAGCACAGCATAGACCTTCACACTGGCATCAACATGCAAAACGTATTCATGCAGCTATTCTGAAGCTCATTTACATAAGAGGCAAACTGGAGCTGTCCCCTTAGCACCGGCTCTGTCCTGAGTAAAGCGGGAAAAGTGTATTTATAAGAGGACAGATTCCCTTTCTCTCCTGCACCCTGAGAGAAAAGACAGCCTCGGAGAGAGGATTCCCTTGGCAGGCGAGCTTCAGTGCCGCTCCGCTCTGACAGGAAGTCCCCACACCCCGGGAGGCAGAAGGGACGCTTGGGTAGATGCCACATCCATTCCGCCCGGGTGGGGGGACGCGTCAGCCCGGATGCACATGTGGCGTGCAGGGGAAAACGTGACACATTGAAGTCGCTCACTGCGCATCGCGGGCCCCCCACGTGCAACTCTGTTCCACACGCACCCTTTAAAATGCAGACTGTCTTGTTACTATTCTCCCAGTCCCCTTGTTTTTACCCCCCCCAAACACAAATCTGGATTCTGTGATGCTGTCCCTGTGTCAGGCCGGAACCCCAATCTGGCTGCTGCTGCTGCTACATTACATTATTGGCATTTAGTAGACTTACATCAATTACAAATATCCATTTATACAGCTGGATATTTACTGAGGCAATTGTGGGTTAAGTACCCTTGACCAAGGGTACAGCAGCAGTGGCTCTGTGGGGAATCGAACCGGCAACTTTTTGGTTACGAGCCCTGCTCCTTAACCACTGTGCTACACTGCCTCCCGCTATGGCCATCAAATGCCGGTGACCTCGTTGTGTCAGCGCTGACCGTGCGGCCCTCGGAGCGGGGCGGCTCTAATTGACCCGATTAAGCGTGCGCGTCTGTGTCAGCGCTGCCCACTCGGGCTAGCCGGGGCAGACTGACGAATACTCCCCCCCCAACGCCCCCCTCCTCCTCCCCAGCAGCCGGACACACAGCAACCCCCCCCTCCCCCCTGCGGGCCGAAGCCACCCCGTCTGTGACATTTCACACTCTTCACATGAACAGAGACTCCCCGCTCCCCGACAGCGTGCGCTGTGCCGCCGCCGATGCCATTTCTGTTTATGGACAGGATGTGGAGACCAGCACCACTCTCATTATGCCTGTTCCCATGCCAACTGCCTCCACAATGACCACAGATAATATCGGTCTTGATTGCTGGGTACGTAATCTCTTACAAACCCTAATTGTACCTAGGCCTTACTCTCTAGCAGCAAATTTCAGAAAAGACGAGGTTTACTTGCCTGTCCGCCCCACACTATCAACAACAGGGTCAGAAGTTTGATCAAATCCACTGTCTAGACTTCAGACTGGTGCTGGTGCTCTCTAACTTTAACATCTTAAATGATTGACAGTTGTCATGTCTCACAGAGATAGATACGATGCAAAGCTTTTGGCTGCATGGGCAGGTATATAGAATGGGGGAAAAAAAAAAACAAACTGAAATTTCCACCTGGATTTCCTGCTACATCCTGCCGTCCCGCATGTATGCCCACCAGGGAAATAACTCCGTCCACCAACACACGTAAAATCATTCACACGAGGAAAAGTCTCCGATACTTCATGCAGGTCCACGCGGCACGCGCAACACCAGCTTTTTCCTTTCCTTAACATAACATTGGCATATGCGTGCTTTAGCTGAGTCAGTGTGTTACCGTCCATGTGTTATGTGCATTTGCGCTGTTGTACATGTGTGCGCGAGTTGGTGTACGTGCATGCGTGCCTCTTCGCGATTTAAGAACATTCTGGGCTGCCTCCCCGCATTCGAATGGCTCGTTTCTGTTTCGGCATGGAAACAGGTAATTAGATAACACTCATTGCTGCACTCAGCAGCCTAATGTTGCTATTTATACTGCGCAATGTTCTGCTGATGCAAAAACATGTCCGAGGGAAAAGGCGTTCTTCCAGACCCACGCCACGCTGAATGAGATGCCATTAATTAAGGGTGAGAGCGGCGCTGTCTTCCACACGCGGTTGTCAGACAGGAAATGAGGGTGACTCTGTGAGGCTGACCCCTCGTCGGCGTTAATTCGGTATCCACGGCACGCTGGAACAACAGCGCCATCTGTCGAGTGGTGGCAAGTATGACCGGGAAAACCGATCCATTGTGGGACAATGTGGGTGAATTATTTGTGAAGGCGTACCTTCATAATTATTGCTCCATGCACAATCCAAGAACTGCACTGGCGGTACACTGGCATTACTCCAGCTATGTGATCCTGTACTTTGGTTCTACGCCAAGTGCCCGCTTCACGCGTGGAAGGAAAGCCGCTGCAAAGCCTGGTGAGGTGAAACATAAAATAAAACAGGCCAAAGATTATTACCTCACCAGCAGAATGATACTGCAGAGCGAGGAAATAGGAAATTATCTAGTTCCTGAAACCTGGAAACTCCCAGCAGAGTTACTGAAATGAAGAAAGGGACCAGGGAGAATTCTGAGAGAGGAAAGACAACATCTGCTTTCATTCGCCACCTCACTTAGGAGATGTTTATAAGCATTTAATGAAATGCCTGCAGACTGTGTGTGCAAACAGACTGGCAATTTAGCTATTAGGTCTCTCTGGAATCAGCTGCAATTTCACATGATCACAAACCCCTCTGTAAATTGAAATGGAATTTTACATCACTTAACTCATTGGTGTTTGTGTTGGATAAGCCACTGTCAGGGATGGAGATAATTACAATACATCTAAATCCACCCATAAAGCATACAACGACCCCTGCTGGCTTGGGGTTAAAACTGATCCTCGACCTGTTAAAGATTCGCTAGCAAGCCTTTGAATGGCCTTTGCCTGCAAGTTAGTATATTTTTCCACAGCATTTACGTGCCATACCATAATGCTTGTGACACTGCAACTGAACTATCCTACTTTAAGATTCTAGTGAATATCATAGCATGAGATACAGAATTAAAATCACTTCAGATTCCCTTAATTATAGTGTTGTAGTCTGTTATCCACCATTACATTTCACTATACCTCTGTGTGCCATGACAGTCCATCACACAACTGGTACATTATGCATCTGAAAAGGTAAGAGCAACCTGCTCTGTCACAGCGGTAAAGAGAGTTCAGCTCAGGATAAAGCCAGTTTGAAGGCTGAGTCTGACGAAGCAGCTAATTCAGTAATGTCTTTACCGAAGAACAATTGGGCTGAACCACATTTAAACAGTGACATTTCTGGCCTGTAAGGACAGACTGTGCTAGAAATAGCAATGTGCCACACAGTGATATCATGACATCTGGAAATATGAATACAGTATGTGGAATAATAAACACACAGTATTTGCCAAATTTGTATTCTATCCTGATGTTCTTTCATGCCTTTTGAGTTTAAGAGGTGTTTAAGGGGTGCCAAAGGCACTTTCACATCATAAGTACACTTTGTGCAAGCTCAATGGAGCTAGTACATTATGCCATATATACAAATTATTAACCTCCGAATAACAAACAATGGCCTCTTTTGCTGAGGGTTGTCCATCCCACACATAGTTACGACAAATACTGCATATTCACCTGCTACATTCCTTCATTTTTTATAGCTAATATTACATGCTTGGAAAATTATGAGGAACCTTATTTTATTACAAATATTAGCATTTAGCATAAATGCTAACATTAGCATTTTGAACATAACATTAAGTTCAAACATTGCTGTTGGCTCACAAATAATGAACAATTGGTTTAAGAACTAATGCTTACATTCTGTGATTTAATTTCCTTTTTTTTTCTTTAAGAACGCAGTGTGTTATCTTGAAACAGAGCCAGCTTTGAAGGTTTGTGGATAAACAGGTAGGGATTAAACAGTAATAAGCCTATGCTGCAATGTTAGTTCACAAATCAACTGTGTTCTGAAATTGTGTTTACATGTTTTAAACTCAGAAGCAATAATTATGCAAGACCTTTCCCCCTTTTAGGCAACGCATTTAGACTGAGTGGATACATGTAACAGCAAACTGGCCTACACTTGAAACACTTGGTGAGACAGTCAATGATAAAAAAGCATTTCACAGCCCACATGCCCATCTCAGTATTAACTCACTGAAAAGGCATGTCATCACAAAAAAAAGATTATTGTTCAATGACACAAAACTCCCATATCACGACTGCAACAATATTACTTGGATGACTCTGAGCAGTGCTCTAATTGCTGGTTTGATAAGTGTAAAGGTCAGGTCAGAAGCTGCTTTGACCCAAAGGTGGTTTCCTCACTTTGCTGGAGATGCCAGCAAGTCCAGGAAAAAGAATAACGATAAAGACACGGAACCCAAACCATTTAGTTTGCACCATTATCACAAAACACCCAAGCCACACGGTCAGCTACCTTGCTAGTAACATGTTTGCTCTTCAACAGTAGCTCACTTAGCTAGACTGCTGAATCCCGCCACAATATTACTGTAGCATGACAAACTAATATGTAATAATAATGGAGACGAAAGCACAACTTATATAAGTACATCATTGTCATATAGTGAACTGTGGAATGAGACCTAACGCAATAGCCCAGCTTATAATGCTAAGAATGTCCCTCCTCACCCCTTCAAGCACAAAATCCTGTCACTCCAGCGCTGCCAAAGCTTGGCTGCATTTTCAGTTATTAGCCTGTCTGCCACTGTCTCTGCCTACCGTCTCACCCACACAGGTAATTGTCGAGCAATCTAAAATCTCGTTCGCGCATTGGCGTCCACGGAGAAGAGAGAGCTGGCACAAGAGCTACTGAATATGCAGGGTCCTGGCCGACTCCTCTGCGAAATTTCCTTTTATAGGTAAAGCGCATCTGCAGTGGGGTGATCCTGCCGTGTGGATGAGGGGCCCGGCGCGTCGAGCCGCACGCCTCTCTTAAAGCGGACAAGGGGTGCGCTGCGCAGCCGGCTCCAACGCGCCGCTCCTCTCCGGTGATGTTGGACAACAGAGCACATCTCGCAAGGGAAACCAATATGCCTCAACCGAGGGCTGAGTTTTAAACCATAACTGTTAAGAATACAGAGCTCAGCAGTTTGCTCGCAGAAAGAAAAAGATATTGTTGATATGTAGCACAATCTAAATTAGGCGCGCAATATAAAATATTAGAAAGCTACAGCTGTTGGCTGAGTGTCAAGACAACACACTGCGATCCTAAAGAGAAAAAGTAGATTAAGTTTGTTATCAGAGGTTTGGTTCGGGGTTGTCGTTGCTTAGACCGGCATTTGTTTTAATTAGGGTTGGGAGATAAAATGTGGTGTTCTGATCTGAGAGCTCTAGCAGTTTATGGTAAATTAAAGTAAAAATGCCAAGGGTTTACAGGTCCATCGGGAGATTGATAAAATTACACAAAATCAGGCCTTTGAAATGGATGTTGGTACACACAATGACTTGCTGCAGACACACTGCTGGTTTATATGGGTTGGATGGCATTTTCAACAGTGACTGAATGTAAAAGGATGAATGGTTGCACCAGTGCTGCCATCTTAAGGATAAAGTGGTGACGACACTGTTCAAAACAGGAAAACATAAAGATTACATTTGCATCACAATGCAGTATTTAGAGAAAAAAAAATCCTTGAATTTCAGTTTATGTTTTCATTTTGTGAAATGTGGTACAATGACATTCTTCAGGGACCCAATTAATGTAAATTTATTATAGACCAGAGCAGATATGCAGAATACATTTAAACAAATAAGTAAATCTGTCATTGGAATAAAGATTTCAGAACGAATTTAAAAAGCTGTTTTGAATCTGAACCCTAGGCTGAACTTGCCGATTAATTCCATTTGTGTTTCTTTGCGCCACCTGGTGGATATTTTGTTACACAACATATTGTATTCTCTGTCTTGCTATACATATATTCATTACAATGGTAGCCTGCCTTACGATTGTAAAGCACTCATGTGTTAGGACAAGTAGTAAGAACCTCAGTAGCTGTCTGCTTCACAAAATAATATGGTAAAAATAAATAAATAAATAAATATAGCCTATAGAACATCTTCTAAAACAAGGCACCTTTTTCATTCTTGGATCCACAATTACCAAGTCTGATAAATTATTACGCAATTACCTGCTCTGATGTAAAATCACGACAGTCCTTGCAAAACAGGGGTTACAAAGATTTTGCATAGTAATTAAGTTTAATTAAATGCTGTGAAACCACTGATTAGTGACACGTTTACGATTAAGACATTAAGATTTTACGATTTTAATTAAGCATGTCAATGAAAGAAACAGCCTTGATATCGGCAGATAATATCTGGGAGAGTGCACTAAATTTCTGGGAGCACTGCACATGTTCTAACATCACTTCAAAAGGAGTCATATTTCATTTTATATGTTTCAAGAATCACTTTTCTAAGCAGGTGGACAGAAAGCTCCTTAACTCTTTTCTGCTGCTGCCTACTTTGTCATTCAGCACTCTATATACCATATGCTATCAATCTATATATATATATATATATATATGCTTGCTTTCCATATATCTACATGACTGTCTTTTTGTATCTCTATCTGTCACTATAGTAGGTATCTGTTTTAGTTAAGAAAGGACTTTTCCTCAGTCCCCCCTCCGAGTACATTTAGCTATTTTTCCCATGTTTACCTTTCTAGTTGATTAGTAGTACTAGTAGTAGATTATTATTGAAGTCTGAATGAGTATTCAGTATGTTGCTCTGTATATGAGAACAGTAAGGATAAACACAACACATTCTTCACATTTAGGGTTCAAACACATGTTGGTGTGATGCAGAAAATGCACAGTAGATGGCGCCATGGATATGGAAAACGGTGGGTTTAAAAATGTGTTCAATTCTCACTATAAGTGGAATGATATCCTACTGCATTGAAGCTCCAGCATATCACCAAGCCAGTGTTTCAGTAAATTTAGTGAAGTCACATATATGCTTTCTGGAATAAGCTTCTCTCTTAGCGTTTCTTTCATTGTAGATTGCAGAGGCTGAAGTTGTTAATGGTGTCAACAGTAGCAGATCACATGGTACGGATAACACATGAAGTAATACTTTCAAAATGGCCAGCAGTCCCTTGGTGCCATATCAAATACTGCTGACTGTCTGTGGACAGATGGAAGTTTTCCACAAAGCTTGTGACCTAGAAGGTAAAGTGTCATAAAGGCTACTGTGAATACCTCTGTTGTTGTGAGGGATTATTTGTGATGATTCTGAAAGTCTTGGGGTCAGTGTACATGTGCTATTGAAAAATTTAGTTGCATGGGAAAGATGGCTGGCCAGGTAGCGGGAGATCACACAAAGCATAATATTCCTCCTAGACAAGCTCTGTCTGTGCCTTTTAATTGTTTCAGATATTTCATGGTTGCAATTGTCTAGCTGCTGTTTACCAAGCTTGTCTCCATCAACTTAACTACATCAATGGTGGACCATTCACTTCAACCTGCTATGTTACACTTTGGCTCTCTAGTTTTGGCGTATAAATGACAAAATCATCAGCTCTTTGCTGTTGAAAATACTGGTGGGCAATATAGCTTGCTTCTGCTTTTTAGCTATGCTATCTGACAGTAATATTCCAAAAATGGATTCAAGAGTGGTTTCATGAACACCAAGATGGAGATAAATGCTTTCCATGATCTCCCTCAGTCATCAGATCTAGGCCTTTATCACTGAACCTTTATGGGAAGCTCTGGAATATAAAGCACTGAGTAGAATTTCACCTCCTTCATCAAGTGGAGGGTGGTAGCATAGCACAGTGGTAAGGAGAAGGGCTCATAACCAAAAGGTTGCTAGTGTGATTCCCTGCTGGGGTGCTGCCGTTGTACCCTTGGGCAAGGTACTTAGCTCAGAATTGCCTCAGTCCAGCTGTGTAAATGGATAACATGTAAAAATTAAGCTGCTCTGGATAAGAGCATCTGCTAAATGACAATAATGTAATGGATGCTTTCCTTCTTGAAGAACGGTCCAATATCCCCCTAGAAGCAGCTCAGAACCTGTTTAACAGCATTCCAAGAAGGACTGAAATTTTTCTGAAGATAAAGAGTGGCCAAACTCCTTATTAGTTAATAAATATTCATATATATAATGCACATATTCAGCATTGTTTGCTGTATCCATTATTTTGTCCACCCGTGTATCTCTACTGTATGTGAATGAAATATTGCAGAGAAATGAGTGATCAGAAAATAACACTTTGCATGTGAAACTGTAGCAGATGTGCCTGCGTTCAGTAAACAGGACTATCCTGCGTTGCACTTTTACCTTGACTCGCTCCAAAGCTCACCCGGGCACGTGGCTGGAAATAGACTGCGCACATATGTACATCACAATTATATAACAAATCTAAACAAGCTTTTGCCTGAACACGCTCCATCTCATTAACCACCATTCCACCATTACAATAGATTGCATTATCTAGATCTGGCTTTGTTTAATTTTGCTCAACACGTTGCATGCACAGAGCCATCTTGGTTTATATGGCTGGATAAAGCAGGATTTTGTATCCTCTTCAAGGATACAAACAGCGATGTGGTAGCCAGGATCTGAACTGGAACCCTTTTGGGTTCAAGGCTGGGTTCTTAAACGCACCATAACACGGTTAGAGAAGCTGTGCTTGCTGGCCTGAGCTTGCTAAAGTGGCGGGAGACACTTTCGTATGGCATTTTTATACTTTTATGAGTTACGATGTGACACTGCCAGTTAGGTTTTTTTTTTAATTAATTGATTTTTTTTTTTTGGCAAAGGTTGTTATTTTCTCCATTTCTCATTAACCCCATATTTGTCTGTGTATGAAAGGTAAAATGGCTCAAAGATCATCATGAACAGTGTAATCTTTAAATCCATAAACAGCATAGAAGACCTTATAATTTAAATGGCCCGACTGCGAATATGTCCACTGCTGATTCACCTAGCTGCATTCATGTCACTGCTTGCTTGAAGTTTATTATCAGTCAGCCCTGTGATGTTCTCGTGTGTGCCGGCCAGGCCCAGCACTTTCCTTTGTGTTCATGTTTAATTAGTCACTCACTTCAAAAATCTTAGCTATATACATATACAAGTGAAATGAATATTTTCAGGGGAAACCTCTAGTGATATTTTAGCGAACGGTTCAGTGATTCCTTAAAAGGACAGACTTTCTAGTGATCGTGAAATACAGAGATTGGTGTCATATGCCATGTTTGTCCATAGTGTTCTCAGCAAAGATAAAGCACAGGACAAAAACCCCTTGTTTCTATAGGCCTAACCTAAGAATGTTGCACATTACAAAGTGCCAACAATATTAATAACCGGGGACATAATTGATGCCAATTCACACTGCGGTGGGAAAGGCGTTGTTTCTGATATGTATAAACATTTACTTTCTTGATAGATCAAACAGGAATGCTGAGCTGAGAGGACTGCAGAAACAGTGATATATCAAGATAAAGACATTAAGAAAACAGAGGCTCTTTAATTCATAACTGCAAAATGTCCCACCCAAGATTATAGCAACGCAACCGTGCTGCCAACACTGGCTGCTGTGATTCATTAGCTGAGCCGGCACACCTTTATCCAGCTTTCACAGTATAGCACTCCACACCACATTCTTTTATCCTGATGGATGTTATCAGTCAAACAATTAAGGGCAAGTACCTCTTCTAAGGGGACAATCTCCGTGGCCCACCAAGGAGATGAATCTGAAACCATCTGGTTTTAAGCCCAGCTCCTTAAACACGACTTACTACCCATGATGCAATTTAAACTATGAGACCATGAGTATTTCCTGCAGGAGGATTTGAACTTTGTCACAAGCATGTTTTCATATCTGTGAACGAACTGTATCAATCTCTTGATGTACTTGCAAATGTGGAAAACGTGTTTTCTCTCAACTGTTTGATGGGTAAATACTGCCTGAGATTGTATGTGTGTGTGCGCTTGTGTGTATGCATGTCTGTTTGGGGGGGGCGGGGGGGCAGTGGGAAGAATTTTCCTTTTGAAGTCTCCCTCAGGACTTGAGATGCTTGACCTCCTTTCAGTGATACTATTATTTGCATCCTTGCACCCCCTCATCGACCAAACGAAGCAAACAATCAAATCAATTCTAATTTCCATTTCTGCACATCTTTGCTGATTCTTTATTGATCCATGGATTATGGACTGACCTGATGTGCAAATATCATCAAGATTCCATGGCGACCATAAAGCATGCAAGCAGAGCACTTCCCGAAGTGTGACTCAGTAATCGGGCAGTGAGTGGGACTCTGTTTTGGATAAAACGGACATCAAAGATTGATATTATATGAGAACCACACAGAGGACCTGGAGAGGAAACATATCAATATCCATACTGTACTGCCTCTGCGGTTCTAACCCGCACCTTCCAGTTACAAGAACAGTTCTCCATCACACAGTCGCAGCTTTTTTTATGCATAGTTCTTTTATTTACATCCAATATTCTGTGGCCGAATTGCAAATATGGAAATGAGATCTTTGAAGTATGCGGGGCGAGCATTTCCATGCCGTTCTCCGCGCGCAACATCAGAGCCGCTAAAAATAGCGGCGGAACACTCGAGGGACCCCGGGAGAGATGGCGGGCGCGGGCCACCCTGGCCGTGCCTGAGCGCAATGCTAGCACAACCCGGGAGATCAAAGACAGGCGCTGGCGCCCGGGGACCTACAGGGTGGACTGGGACGAAAACGACAGAGCCGGGCTCCAGGAGGAGAGCGGGGGGGAGAGCGGGACTTCGATCAGGCAGCGGAGAAAGCGCCTTTGCCTGTGCACGGTGTGGGCATGATAAAATCTGTCCTCGCAAACGAGCAGCAGGGATGGGGACGATGCAACCGCGCTGATGCTGTCACCGGTGCGAGCTCGCAGCTCTCTGCGCGGTCGGTGAGGGCCCCGCTCTGTGTGTTAAAACACGCTTCGCTGCCTCCGAGCGGTGTCCTCACAGTAACCCGGCCTAAACCTGTTTCCACTGAAGCACACGTGTTCCGGAGGTATTTATTATCACGGCGGCCCGGGAGGAGCGATCCGTCCGAGGCTGACTACCACCCGTCTTGGCTCGCCTAACAGGAACTTCTGTTCCTCAGACACGTCGAGCTCAGTCAGAGGCTAGTCGCCATTTCTGAATTACTGAATCCAAAATAACGCAAAAAAAAAAAATAATGGAGTAATGGAGATGCTATGCTCTCTATAATTTGCACATGTTCCGCTCTTGCGCTGATGAGCAAAAAGCCCGATCAAAGGAGCTCTGCTGATCCAACCATTCGAAACTGACTGGTGATGAAACTTTCAGCAATGCGGAGCCACATGTACGACGCAGAACAAAGAGACTGTCATCTTGGCCGCAGCCGACGGTCATCTGCAAAATTAAAGACCTTACTAAACAGCATCTGCCACGCAGGAAATGGAACACCTATCCTATTAATATCTCTTGCACGATCAGCCTCTGCCATCTGTTTGGCATGACCCCAAGCTGTCTCTGGTTGGATGCTGAGTGTCCTGCCCGTGTAATACAACCAGGTAACCAAGTAGCCAGGTAACAAAGGCAACACGCTGCTTATTTCTTTCCCCCACCCACACTCCCTCACCCCCATCACACACATTAGACACAAGGGCTGTTCCACAAAGGGACCTTACAATTTTCCTGTAGCACTTATAGCATACCTGATCTCCAAATAAAATAAAGCTTCTCCCTAAAAAAAGTCCTAATCCTTTTTGAAAATGAACCCCAAGGTACTGTTTAATATTTAAAAAATAATAATAATAAACAGACATTAAATAAAGTGGTCACAAAAAAAGAAACGAGCCGTCATTTTAGAAACCACAGGCCCCTATTGTGTTTCTTGTAAAATTGCTCATTTGTTTTGCTTCTGAGAACTAACCCTAACTATTTCAAGCTTTGGTTCAACCTAGCTGAAACATATCCCTGTTTGCACCCTCCAGCTGTTATCCCGGTGCTGGGGCGATGACGGAGGGCAGTCCGACATGAGGCACAGAGGGGGTAGCAGTGGGGGCAGCAGGAGGCTTGTTAACTCGCCCTCAGGCACCACACCGGCCACCCTCACCCTGCCACAGCGGACAGGCCCAGACACGAGCCGGGCGCCGCGGCTCCAACACCTGCGACACTCCTAGCCCTGACAGGCAGGAAGTGTGGGACTTGTTCCCGCTAGGACAGGGATGGGTGGGTTGGTAATAACTGTCACATCCCTTCTTTGAATTTGCCCCCGTGCCACCACGTTTCATAAGGTTTCAACAAACAAAAAGCGTGCAATGTTTACTTTCCCACACTATCACTCATTACCACACCCAGGGTTACCAATATAACATTACAAATTTAGTGATGCAACACTGACAGGTAGGCTCCAATACTTCACAGCTGTCAATCATTTCTTTCATTGTTACATTAACTTCTTGATGGAGCATGCTTGAGGTGACTGCAATCAATAACAGTGCATAAGCACCTTGTCATTTTTGTGTGCATATTTTTATTTTATTTTTTTTATTTTTATTTTATTCTGACAGTGCATAAAAAGAGTTTTTTGTAATGAAGGCTGATGGAATTGAGGTACGGCTATGTGACTTACGCTAACAGTAAATTATGTATCTAGAGGCCACATGAGAGAGGTCACAAAAGCCACCATACTGGATTTTGTAAATTAAAAAAAAACATTTACTGAAACATTTTTCAGTACAAACAATGTGTGCTTCTGATGTCTAACACATTATATTTTCTATATTGTTTGGTGCAATGACATGTAACTGTCACTAATTTGTTAAAATGATCATTTGTGCATGCTTGACCCGCTTATGGTGTTTATTCATGACATGCAAAAGAGGCATAAGATGATAACCACTGGGTCCTGTCAGTGAAAAAAAAATGCTACATCCATACATTCTCGCACCAATGCCCACATTTCATACCTGAAAAGACATGGCTACCATAAACCAGTGTATGTTCAAATTGCATCCTCTCATGAACCAATATATGAATGGCCTGAGACTGGACTACACCTGTGAAATTCATACCTAGCACAGACAGTACAGGCAGTTGTATGTGATCAGAAACAGTGGTCATAGGTCATATGTTAGTGCAGTCAATTCACTATGGCGCTGGACCCTACAAATCTCAAGTTGCTTGTACTTCTTAGTTTATATTATGAAAATATTTAGCACAGCTAAAGCATTAGCTCTGTTCTGTATTTTCAAAGGCAGGTATCTTCAGCCTGTCAGAAACATGTCAGTGTGGTTTACGAAGAAGGCTGACTGAACAAACAGAGGTTTATTTGCTTATTCTTTTCTTTTGACCTCTGATTCACCTGTTTTCTTTACTCCAGGTGGGAAGCTCGACTCTGCGGTCGAGCTGGAATGGTGCTGAAATTCATTCCACCTGAACGCCTCCGCTCCAAGCACAAACCTGATACGACTGCCTCTCTAAGGAAGGAGCGCGGAGCTCCCTGGGCTAGCAATGCCCTGACAGCACATGGATTCCATTCAGCCAGGCCTGGGCCCTGTGAACCTTCCTTTGCTCTGGATCCGCTGTTTTACATTATGGTGCAATGCAGTATTCACAGCTGCAGGCACGGAGGCTGCCTTGCTTTTTACGTGATATCAGTGGAGTAACACACCTCAGGCCCGGACTCAGAGGCTGTAACCATTACAACCGTTGCTTCCCAGGAAAAAGGGAGACGTCTGGTCCAGTTTCACAGGAGCGCAAAACCCCACCTCCCTCCCTGTTTCTTTAAGAGCTCTGCGTCCGACCAGTGCAACGTCCGCTCCTCAGAAACAGGACGGGGAAGGCCTGTCTTGTTTCATCCCTGGGCTGATTTATAATGATATGTGGCAGGCAGTCTCAGATGAGCGCTGGCAGGGCTGGCCTAGATACCCTCGCCCTGTCTCCACATCCGTCTTTATTGTCTGCAGCTCTGTCTCTGCTCTTCTGGATAATGCCTCCTAAATTCGTTACAGGGACATCCTTGTGGCTTTCCGAAGGGGGCGGATTTATCAAGTTTTGACATTTCTTTAATTAGCTGTATCCTTCTTGGGCCTCTTAGCTTTGGCCTTTGCTGCTGCTGCAACTGGACATGATATTGCAGAGCTTGCATGGAGCAGCTGTTGACCTCTCAGTCATTAGGAGCCCTATCTCTACATTTCTTCCTCTGCCTTTTCACCCCTTCTCTTGCTCCCTCTCTTTCCTTCTACCCCCCTGTATCTTCTTCACTATCAGCCTCACTCTTTCCTGCTCTCTCATTCTCTCTCCCCTTGTGTCTCTGTCCATCTGTGCACCTCTACCAAGAGATGGCCTGTGCTGTATGTTGCATAAGGGTCAGGCCAGGAAGCTCTGTGAAGTTATTTCCAGCAGTGGCTACATCATGGAGAACTTTAGATTTTTGTTGCCAGGATGATGGATGAAGCAGATACTCCCCATTCTTGGCGACGAGGCTGGGAGTCGTAGGTTTGATCTGCATGGATGGGAAAGGTTCTGGGAACTGCCCATAATTCTCATGGACTGGCTCGAAAAACTGTGATTCATAGAGCTGGAATCCTTTTGCTGGAATCCCAATTTCAACAAATGTATTGGGTATATAGTTCTTCCAGGGCGAAGATGAGATGTATATGTAGGTAGAATAGGATTTTTTTATGAGTGAAATGAAGAACGATTACACTACACCATCAAAATCTAAACTGATGAAGTTCTCTACATCAAAGCAAGGAAGAATAAGTTGACAAGATGAATTAAAAGCACAGGCTAATCTCACAGAAAGCATCATATTTCTTCATATACATATTCAACATTTTTCTGGCACCAGCTGTATTTATAGTGTGTCCCTGAAACACTTGCGGGTAGTTTCATTTTTACTGGTCATCAAGAAAATATGAATAACACCACTGGGAAAATGATATCTGTGACAATGTATGTTGCAGTAACTGAAAGTTATTTGTTGTCATTTTCTTTGGACAGTGTCTAATTCCAATGCTCATTCTATATTTGAACAAAGTCAAAATTTTGTTGACTGCCAACAAAGTCAAGGAGTGGGAAGTCCTCCAATATCTTCTCACTTCACTTGCTATCTTTCTCTCTCCCCTGCCTTGGACAGAAGTGTCTCCAGCTACTGTTCACTTACTGCCTGCTATGGTCCACATGTCTTGGGAATTACTATATTCACTGCATCTCCACAATTGCATCATAGTACATAGTTTTTCCAAAGCAAGTTCTTGCTGATCAGATGCTAGAGTGAGTGTAGGGATTACAAAATGCACATTTCAGACTAATGAAGGCCACATCTTCAAACTGCCAGGGGCTTCCTTTGAGTCCCCTGCGTGACACACACACACACACACACACACACACTTGTAATTTGCAATCATCCAGTAGATAAAAGCTTGACTTTAATCCCTGCCCAAGGCCAGGAATTAAGGCAAAACATAATCCCACCTGCCAAATACAAATAAAGAAGGCTTTCAGTCAGTCCTCACAGGTTCACATAAACCAGCTCAGGCCTCATGGATGGTAATCTTTAAAAGAAGAATGTAATCGATGATTTTTAGCCTCACCTTAATCTCAGGGCTTTCTTCTGCTACTGCAAGGTGCATTTAAGATATTGTTCCTACACTGAAAACACCTTGTTTTTTTTTTTTTGCACACAGCCAGTCAAGTTGTCTCTGATTACACTGTCTGTCTGATTAGCCGTCTCTGATGGCCATCACCAGAGACCGTTCATCAAAAGGGACGCAATATGAAACTGGGGCCGAGGAGTTCTGGATATGCACAAGTTAACTTGTGGTAGGGCTTGAGTGGTGTTATGCTCACTCTCACTGGTCTGTAAGTGTTGTTAGCCTGGTCTAACACCGTTTCTCATTCAAATTGAATGGATACACTCATACTCTATTGTGCTGCAGGTAGCTCTGGATAAGTGTCTCCTAAATGCATGTAATGTAATGGGTGATGAAGCTGTTAGGTTAACAGAGCGGTCACAAAACTTGTGGGACTACTGAAAGCATAGAGCCCAAAATCTTTGTTTTACACAGCACTTTTGTCATCACCTACATAAATGGTTATCATAACATGCAGGTATGTTTAGATCAAGTTATAATCCATCCTGCATGACAAATGAAGCTTATTGATGAATAGAACTCAATGTGATCTGTTATATCTGCTGCTCTACTGACAAAAGGCCGTTTATAAACCTGCGTAACGATCACCTTTGTCATGGGAAAATCCGCCATACTTCCAAACGTATACAGGGATATGACTCACTAATCTGTGCAGCCTCGGACAAATTTCGGAACGGTTTATAAAAGGAACATAAAATAAATACTCTGGAAGGAGAATTATGAGCAAGCAGGTGTGATTAGTCATTCAGTTAAGGATCAAACAAAATGGGTACACATGACTCAATGAAGAAATGCAGTTATCTATTCCAAGAATTCTTCATACCAGGGAGGTCAAAATTACCAGAATGTTTGGAGGGGGCATGTTTGGAGTTTGGAGATAACACCAGCCATTCACACAGGTTGCAATTGGAATCCACTTGTGAAAAATTCAAAAACTCAAAAGCTTGCTTCTTGTTAGGTATGCCATAGTCAATGCCGAGGAGGTGAAATTCTGTATGCAGTCAATTTAAAGGGACATTCTGGTCTAAATTTACTGTTTAATTTGGCATACAGAATAACCTTTGCATTCATTCCTTTCTGCACAACTTGATTCTTTCAAATGTTACTTTACTGTTTTGGTTGATGTCAACATTAGGGAGTGTTTCATTATCTGAGTAATTGTGATCATAGAGGGTCCCCTGTATTGGCTGCCATTCACAACTTTATTAGAAACTGATCTCATTCAATCAACATCATTGCAAACCAGTCGACTGTAATTGCCATTGTCTGTGTTATCTGTGTGAAGTGAGCCATCGCCCAATGAGCCTCACCTGTTAATTAGCCTGTAATGAAATGTGTGTGTGGCTGGAGAGCTGTGGGGTGGATCTGAGCAGTTGGCCGGGGATCTGGAAAGGCTGGTTCCAGCTTGTACCATTGGATTTTTTTTTTTTTTTAATTATGGTTTCATGCGTTTTTCACCTTTCTTGTGTTTTTTTTTGTGTGGTGCATTGGCCAGCAGTATTACAGATGGTTATCCTACGATGACATAAGATGGTTAAAAATTCCAGGGTTTTTTTTTATAGCCTTTTACAACTACACCAACAGCAAAACAGATTTCATCCACTAAGGTCAAACAGTTAGTTAATGTGAAACCATGATCAGTACTGAATTAACAGCTCATTTTCACCTAATGAAATTAGTCTGAATGAAAGCCAGCAGTTACAGTGTGGTCAGAGCAGGGTAGGCTCACGCTGGTGTTGTATGCATTAAACATTACCTTGTTGATTAAGCAGGAGGCTTTCAAAGGCCTGGTAGTTCAGAGCTAACCCCGCTGTGCTCTCTCGCACTGATATCCAGCAAAAGCTCAGTTACTTAAGTTCCTGTTTATATGCCTTTTAAGCTAACAATGAAACCAGAAAATCTCCTACACAATAGATAATATGTGTATTGAAGACATGAAAGCGTATTTAAGAATAGGCGATTAATAGATGATTTATGGGATTTTTTTCTGTACCGCAAAAAGCTATTAAAAGCCATACAATGGACAGTGATACAAAGGGATGCAGATTGTACGTGAATATGATTATAAAGCTGTGTGTATTGTATTCTTCTGAATGTTTCATAAATATCAACTTTGTGTTTAACAACTTGAATGCCTGCTTTTTGATATTCTGGAATCCCAGAATCCAAACACTATTATAATGTAAAATATATCTAAATAACTCGATCACCTCAACATACTAATATCACTCATGTAATGAACTAAAAAGTTGCTATTGAATTAGCAGATGAGTTCATTTTTATTTTATTCATGGCCATATCTAATAACAAAAAAGTTTTATTGTTTGAAAAAACATGAAGAAACATTTGGCACTGAGTGGTATACAAGAGACGCAATAGATACAATAGAGGAATACTTCTGTATGTAGTTGAATTCACCATTGCACGTTAATATTATGAGATAAGAGGAATCCAGTGGGATCATATGTATTACCACAGGGGATTCATTAGGTAGACACAACAAGCTAATGTACATTTCCTACATAAAAACTAAATTAGGCGCAATCTTAAGCAGAATTGCCTATGGCAAAATCAATGTGCTAAGCACAGGCCACTTCCTATGAGAATATCTCCACAGAGCCTAAAATATCTTCCAGGACACCACAAACCAATATTCCACATGTACTCCGAGAAACGTAATTGTCAAGGAAAAGAATGAAAATAAAGATATCTGCCCTCAATTGTGTTCAGTCAAGACTCAGCGCTTGGTAAGAGTTATGGTAACTGCAACCACCATACCAAAATACCCCCCCCTCCCAAACCACACCCTCATGTGAACACCACAACCATATTTCATGTGTCCTTCTGGATGAACAAGTAAGCTGAGTTTCTTTCAGTCAGAACTGTATGCACAACAAATATACACCACACAGTACGAAACTGAAGGAAAATTATGCAAATTACTCCTGACAAACATTCACATCCAGGGGCGACAGTGGCTCAGGAGGTAGAGAAGTCGACTGGGGATTGGAAGGTCCCTGGTTTGAATCTAGCTCCTCCTGGCAGAGTGTCGAAGTGTCCTTGAGCAAGACACTGAACCCCCAACTGCTCCCAGTGGCCAGTTGGTGCCTTGTATGGCAGCCTCTGCCACTGGTAGGTGGATGTGAGGCATATAACGGTAAAGTGCTTTGAGTACTCAAACGAGTAGAAAAGCGTTATATAAATGCAGCCCATTTACATCTACATTTTCACAGATGACGCATCACACAGGATGCGCAGCCCCTCCTTCCCTGTACGCCTTGCTGGCTCACTGCGATACGCTGGCCACATGATGAAGACAGATGCGTAACACCTGGGCGCTTTTACCACTGCTCCTTAGTTCAACACGCTGCGCGTGGGTGAGTCTCGTCAGACGATTCCATTAAAGGCCTCCGACCCTTCAAATCGCCACGACAACCATAAAAAGTAACAGCTCCCTCAAAGTCCGATTGCTGTTACGACAGTAACAAACACAGACATCAAGAAACATTTAAGGGAACCTTCAGGGAAAATGGTCAATATTTTACCTCATAATTGTCTGATTTGTGATCTGCTAGTAAAACAGGCGTACAGAAAGGGGAAGATGAAAGGATAACACGTATGGTAACTGTCTGCTGATCACATTTCTGTCACAAATTAATTTGTAAGGTTGTATCATTAACCTTATAGATAAATGATACTTGACAGACTACAGATTTTACTAAAAATTATTTTCAACATTGAGGTAAATTAATACATGTTGTGAGTATTTATTCACCTTATGTAAATGTGGATGCTAAAGAACTAAGAACTGCCAAATGATAATGAAAACTGTGGTTAATCAAAAATACCTCAGCGCATACATAGCAACTGAAACCACAATGCACTGAAAGTATGCGTCAGTAAGAAAGAATGTGCCATTTTTCTTCATATTATGTTTTTTGGACAGATGTCCCTTTCCAAAGCATTTATACTATAGCCATGACCATTTTTATTTTTGTTGATACTGTTTCCTATTCCCACATCTTGGCAATTACTAAAGTGATATGGGATAGGTACCTTGCTCGAGGGTACAACCTTGGGGTACCACCTTTGGCTTTAATGAGGAACCTTACAGCCACAAACCAGGTTCCCAAACCATCAATTTTCACAATTCTGTAAATCTGTAAATCCTCCCACTGCACAATACCCAATTTGTTGGCTATTTAATACTTACAAAGCTCAATACACATACACGGTGGAAGGGTGCATTTGTAGCTGAAATACTAATTTAAAAAAAACTACTATAAAAATTTTTAGGAAAAAACCAATGGCTGGAACCACAAAGAAGGGCTCCTTGCGCAAAGGCTGGTATGGCTTACAGCATTCTGTAACTATATTTGCCTCACCAGGTTGAATTTGCAACTCTAAATGAATGCTGTATGAGAAGGGCCCTCGTCTTCTACGCACAGAACCACGTTTCGAGGCTCCAGTTGAACACACATGCTGTATAACTTTTTAAAACTATCTGTATGAACACATGCCATATAAATCATCTTCTTTAGCATGACAGCTGTGTATTCAAGCAAAGCGCAGTGCGAAGAGCATCTCAAACAGGGCAACCGGTAGCTCCTCAAGTAAAGGTACTAATGAAAGACCATAATGAGTCTCAGCAGTCAACAAAGTTAAAATAAGAAAACACTAAATATGTTCCAAACATACTAGAGTCTCATACCCCATGATGGCCTCATTGCTCCTCCACACACAGGTAGAAAGACCTACCTACTACAATCTCCCTCCTATTAAAAGGGTTCTACTGGTTACAAACGGGGCATGGGAAATTGATTACAGCTACACTGGCGGGCACTGGTTGGATGCTGGTATATATGTGTTTCAACAATACAAGCTGTGCCTGTGACCTTTCAAACAGATATAATCTTCCTTCTACCAATTCCTCACAAGATAGTTATTCTCTGTATGCAAATGAACACCAACATGTGGTGACATGCCGTTGTCCTGCACGACACCCTCTGGGGATCTTCAAGGCACATCACAGCACAGAGTCACCGACATGGCTCAAAGGTGTCACAAAAAAATCTACAATCCATAATTCAATACCTGCTTCGTAAGGTCATGTTACACCTCCCACAGAGAGAAAAGCTGAAACAGACATTTCAGGACAAAAGAACAACATGTAAAATCTTTGCACTACACTACAATGATCACTTGGCACATCATCACCCAAAGTGTCATAATTTGGGCAAAGTGTTGCCTGGTGAAAAATAACGATCAACTGTATCCTTTTCTGCCTGTGCCTGAGAACTTGTGAGCACGGTGCTATTTAAGATCTGGATCAGACCTCAGCTTGAAGGGCCAAATAAGGCAAGCGTGTCGGGAATGATTGATTGATCTCCTCATACTTTTATCATCGACCCATTTTGTTTCCTTTCCTTGCCAGGTTGGCAAATGGCGGGTCCCTCAGATGACGGGAACTCTGATGATTGCCTTGGGACTCTCTGAGTCTCTTTTGGCGCCATATTTATTATTAGCCCAGACCACAGTCTTTTCCAGAATGTTCTCGGTCATGTTTGGAATGACCGCAGCTGTGAGAATCTCGGACCTTCAGGTAAACAGCTACAGCACGGTGCCACACTTGTTCTTTGGCGGTCTGTCAGCCTGAAGAGATGAAAGAGTCTCTTTAACTGTCGTTACCCTTTTGAGAAGAGATCCGTATTGTGCTTTTTGAACTCTTTATAAAGAGATTCACTTTCACTGATCATTGTTGACCTGACGCGTTCAGTGCTTTAAATGAAAGCATCAGCTGGACATATACAAATATGTGACCTTGTTTCAGTATGGTAGAGCCGAATGCCATCACTTGCTCCATACAAATGGCAGCAACATAAGGAGTTTTGGTAAGAGAGAGCAAACTGCGGTGACACGTGACCTGCAGAGAAGTACACAAATAAAATCCTCCAAAACAGTATTTTTTTTGAAGTCTTTCCCATGTTGCTTACAGGAAAGCGTGCCCAGAAATGTTAACCACCGTGCCATTAATAATGACAATGGCAAGCACTCAATAACAAGAGCAAAGCACTAATAATATGTGTCCAGTCAAGCGTGCAGTCTCCGCCCTACACAGATGATGGACTGGCAGGCATCCATGATACAAGGTGGGGCCCAATCAGGTATGTCTGGCCTATGTCAACCTGGCCTAGGCTATTGTGCTCACAGTTACATTGCCTTTATACACTGATGAGCCAAAACATTATGACCACTTGCCTAATATGCTGTTGGTCCTTCGTGTGCCACCAAAACAGCGCCAACCCACCGAGGCATGGATTCTACAAGACCCCTGAAGGTGTCCTGTGGTATCTGGCACCAAAACATTAGCAGCAGATAAGTTGAGAGGTGGGACCGCCGTGGATCGGACTTGTCGGTCCAGCACATCACACAGACACTCAATCAGATTGAGATTTGGAGAATTTGGAGGCCAGGGCAACATCTTGAACACTTAATCATGTTCCTCAAACCATTCTTGAACAATGTATGCAGTGTGGCAGGGCGCATTATCCTGCTGAAAGAGGCCGCTGCCATCAGGGAATACCATTGCCAAGAAGGGCTGTACCTGGTCTGCAACAATGTTTAGGTAGGTGGCACGTGCCAAATTGATGTCCACATGAATGGCCAGACTCAGGGTTTCCCAGCAGAACATTGCTCAGAGCATCACACTCCCTCCAGTGGCTTGTCGTCTTCCCACAGTGCATTACCTGGTCCCCAGGTAAATGGCGCACACGTACATGGCCATCCACGTGATCTAAAATAAAACGGGACTCACTGGACCAGGCGACCTTCTTCCACTGCTCCAAGGTCCAGTTCCAACGCTTGCGTGCCCATTGTAGGTGCTTTCGACGGTGAACAGGGGTCATCATGGGCACTCTGACCGTTCTACATTCATTTAGCGGACACACTTATCAAGACCCACTTCCAGGGGGGGGGGGGGGGGGCACAGGTAAACCCTGAGAAGCTGTCTCATCAGAAGATGTGAGGTCCACAATCATGAACCAAACCAGAATGAGGAATGTGCTGTTACCGGTTGATCCTTACCAAACTGGCATGAGCGGCAACAGAGAAAAACAGGTTCAGAAGAATGTGGTACACTTCTGTCTATGGGGGGGGGGGGGGGGGGGGGTAGGATGGGAGAAAGGGAAGTCAACACCATCCTTCATATAGCAAAAGGAGCCGGCACACCTTGGCGAGATGGAGGTGACTCCGTCAGGTTGATCCATAAATGTGTTATTGTTATGTCTATCTGTGTCATTGCTGTGTATAGTTAGGGATTTTTTTCTTTATTGCTTGCCCTTCCCTGGCATTTGAAAATAAACGCTGGCTTGCAGACTGCCCTGCCTGATCGCTCCTTAGCCGGAGCTCACCGGCAGTAACTGAATTAGACAGACAGGCGTCTGAAAGTTTTATACACATACCCCTGCGATGATTAGTTAAATAAACAAAACCGATTGCTCCATGCTGTATTACACGTGCGTGTCTGATTTAATCAATTGCGACAGCTTCCATAAGCGGTACTTAATTGTTTCAGTATTGCAGTCTTCATGACAGCTGAGGAAATATATTAGTGCAGAGACAAGGGTGAAGGAAAACATGCCCACAATGGCCTTTTGGACAGATTAGCCTCTGGAAGAGGGAGGGAGGGGAGGGAGAGAGGAGTATGTGTCACATGATTAGTGACTTGTCCATGATGGACAAGTTGTCTAATTGCAGAGCTCGCTGGAGCTCTCCTGCCTCCTACCTACTTGAGCTGAAAAAGTTGGCACAAACACTTTTGTTTCCATGTCAAATTGTAGTGGGTTTCACTGAATAATTTTGAGCTTGTTTAAAATGGCTCCATGATGGCGGTATCAGCAGGATGTGTAATTTGTTATGTCAAATTCAGGCAAAAAGTCAATAGAGGACAGGGCTGGCCTTGGCTTACCAAAAAAAAAAAAACTTGCTTGAGTACTTTTGCTGATCCGGGATCAGTTTTAACCTCATAAGGGTTAATGATAGGATTGGGATTGGGAACCTGATGCTAGATTTGCACTCATGTGCAAATAACCCCAAACTGACCCCGGAGCTGTGTGTTGTACCTACCGGGGGGGATGGGCGGCAATACATGCATGCAATAGCCTAAGGCACCAGCTATGGGCTGGCCTGCATGAGGATAGTGTCATTAATCTGAATGCCACTCACAAACACAACAGACCCTCTTTAAGAAATCATTCATCATTGTATACATGACGTCCTGTGCTGTTATACTAACAGCATGTAATTATGAGGCCAAAATTAACATAGGCATAAAATGTGAGTTTTGATTTATTTATTTATTCATTTATTTTTATAAATATTCAAATAAATATTACATAAATATCATTTATTCATTATATATTTATTATTACTAATTATTCATGTTAAATTAATTCAAAATTCATTTTTAGAATTAATTTAAATTCTATCTGTACCATACTCATACACTTATAATATTATCAATGGTTACATTTATTACATATTACTAAAGACGAAGAAATCATTATTAGTAGTGGTATTAATATTATCATTATTCATAATTCATGTGAATATGTGGATGGGCAATTGCGAGTTATCAAGGTGTATGGTATTTTGAAGCTTTGAGTTCTTCTGAGCAAAGCTATGATGCCTACACTCAATACTTTAGTTTTATACCTCTGTGCTGGATGACTCCACACTGATTTTGCTCCATATATAGTAGTAACATTCTGGTGAATTATATCAATGCATGTATTGCATTGATATATATAAACTGAGGTAACACAGAAATTAAAAATTGACATATTACTCAACAATCTTTTTTGTTTCATTGATCTTCCACCGTAGCGCACAGCAAGTGGCTACCATGTTGTGATATGAATAATGAAATTTCAAAGATGATTACGCTTTTGAGACAGCTGATCCTCCACTGTCATGTGGTTCCTGAGGTTTGCCCTCATAGGCTTATCTGTGGTTGATGGAATTGTCTGGTCACCTGAGGCTGAAGTTGTTCTACCATAATCTTCTTTCCTCTGTCGCGCAGTTACCGCCTGTAATCTCCAATCTTTGCTCTGCCACCGGTCTATTTGTTTTTTAAAATCAGGATTTACGCTGATAACACTTTTGGGTCCATGTTGTGCCTCTTCTGTAATCGTACAATATGGGTCAAATAGCACTTGCTTGTTATTGCTCTCTGGACGATAACTTTACATTTACGTTCATTCATTTAGCAGATACTGTTATCCAGAGTGACTTACTAGTCGTACATTCAACAGGGTTAAGCTATCCAGGCACTGAATCATTACTGTCATTCCTGAAATACAGCACCATTGCAGGAAACACTACACCAAGGGGAGTGAGTGCTGTCATTGCGTGTGCGGACTTAAGCTATTACTGCTGATTCCAGGCCACTAGGTTTGTATCATGACATTCTGTCAACAAGACTAAAAGGATGTCTATGTAAACCTTGAACATGCAGTTTGTGTTTACATTTTAAAATGAACTTCACGTGCATTTAAACCTTTCATGATGCCACCTGCCCGTGTCAGCCATGGTAGCCATCCCTATAAAACGAAACTTGCGAAACATAACAAATCCTTATCGTCTGTGGATTCATCAGATAGGCTGTCAGATGTTTTTTTTTCCTTTTTAACTGCTGTTTCTCACACTGCAAGTCACCTGACGGACACATCGCTCACACGGAGCGAGTTCAAGGCACGACTTCCTACTTTTCTCCCCTCTCACCAGTGTATGTGTGTGAACGAGCTGTGTGTAAAGGCATGTATCAATGTGTGGAGTAGGATTACTCTGAGAGCACAATCTACATGATAAGCTTCCCTATATCTCCTGTTCCCTCGCTGCTAGCATACCTGTCTCTTCCTTCGACTCGTTTTGCACGTGGCAGAGATGGCATTTCTGAGATTTTTACTGCTTATGGTTGTGCTGGCATTTCAGACATTCTTTTGAGGCCTTTCGGGGTTTGGGCAGCAGTGAGAAGTGAGATGATATAAATTCTCTCAATCTTTTGCCTCCATCAGTTCTGCTGAAGGCAACAAGTCAAGCCTAAAAGCTCCAATGTAAGCAACAGGCATCACTACCATAATAATCAATATTAATAACATTATAGATAAAAAGAGATGCAGACACAGGGTACTTAAGACATGGTAAAAATGAAAACAAATTTCCTACACATCAGCAAATAAATATGGCTCCCAAAGAAAAATGATCTTAGAGAAATAATGAATATTAATGCAGCATCATTATTTAAAAAATGGAAACTTAATAAAGACAAATATAGGATACAGAAACATATCTTTTGATTATGGCTAAAGGGATAAAACTAATGCTATGCTCTTATTTTGGTTGGATAAAACGGAAAGGTCGTTAAAAGCTCTTTTTCAGTCTACTGATACCTTGCCAGAAACATTAGTCAGGTAAACAAGATAATATTGCAATCTCAACAGGGAAAGATAATATTGTGGGAACACTTTGGAAGTGCTGTGTACACACTGGTGGAGATGGAGGTGTTAAGACCAGTTTACATTGTATTACAACACAAAGTATCCTGTTTTTATAGCACTAATATTGACTCGGCCTGCTCATCCGAAATGAAAGAAAGCATGGTCATGAACTCGTTTTCAAAAACACTCCTACTGTTCTGGAGAGTTCATTTGTTCATCTTGTACAGACTCAGTGGGAGGACTCCTCAGGCCTGTGGGGGTGGATGTAAACTGTTCATCCTAAAAATACTCAAAATGCTAATGTAATCCAATGAGCTGGCAGACTACGGAGACTCAAACAGTCGAAGGTTTGAAGGAAACCGGGGGCAGAGTCAACCACAACCGCAGTTACCAAGGCTGTGCCTATTAGGAAACAAATAGCATCTGATACCGCAAAGCACAATGCGACTTTGTTTTTCTTACAATTACGAAAACAGATTATCTTGACACATAGAAGAAGTTGTCTAAATTGACAAGGGCAGGACTTGTATGAGGAACTACGAATGATCAGGACCAGATGTTATGCATCATTTGTGCGGTAGAGCTCAGTCCACTACAGAAGGCAAGGCCAGCCCCTGGAGTCAGGACAATCATACTGTTTGTGGCACTGCATGTGGTTGCCTGGGCTGCGGTTTGATTCCCCGCTCGGATGGGTTACATTTGCCAAGGCCCACGTTATTCACTGAAGACAATTACACCATCAGAGGTATTTGCGTCAATGAGTCTTGAACCAGGGCAACAGAGAGGTGCATGACATTTAGGATTAAAAGCCTTTCAAATGAAATTAATGTGTGGCAGACTGAGCTGAGGTTCCTTGCAGAAATCTTTATAGAGATGTTTGTTATACAGTCATGTGGACAGCAAACCCTTCCAACCCCGTCCACCACACGCACGCACACACACACACACACACACACACACACACTCATATGCACACACATGCCCCTCACATTTTAGATCAGGGGGTGGCAGAGCTGAATTAGCTGTAGGTTTTATAATAAATGTGCAGCTAAAATTTTGGCCTGACGTTTGACGTTTGGCCGACCATGGAGAAAGTCGGTAAACAGCTGTGAATCATGATTCTACCATATATGAAAACAGCCATCCAGCTGACCAACTTATGACGGTGATCAGTCAAAGAGAGACAGACAAGATAAGCCTCAGGCAACTTCACCTACACCAAACAGGATATTTGCCAAATGCCTTGCAGTAGACTGATCGGGCCCCTAAATTCACAACAACTGAATGCTAGGTTTCTCAAAATTTGCTTTTAGTATGAAGAAATTGTGCAGTTAAATTAAAATGATTTCAGAATTTTATTCTGAATACACTGAAATCAATCTTACTAAACTAGTGCAGATGGCAATGCTATGTATCCAGTTTTGGCTGAATGAAAAAGTACACAATAAATCTCAAAACTAAAGAATTTGGCAATGGGGAAAAAATAAAAGAATATTTACAACTTGACTTTGAAACTCTTGAAATTCATGGTTGGGCATTCACCACAGTGAGTGAAAAACCAAAATAAATACAAGTGTACATATTTGACTCTGACTTAATACCATGGTGCTACTGTTTTGTTAAAATGTCTGTATATTTAGAATTATTTAGAAATTTTCAAAAACGCAGTCACCCCAAGAAACCTCAACACGATTACAGGATTGGATATGGTAAAATTAAATCAACCAGAGCACTGAGGGAGACTTCTGAACAACCCTTTTCAACAAAAAAATGATTTACACATTACAGATACTGGTATCTCAGTCTGACGCCAACATTCCCAGATGAAATGAATGTAGATAATGAGATGATGAATGAATAAATGCATACTCAGAAATTTCTCTCTTACAGAATTCAGAGAATTGAGCTTGTTTTAAGCCTCTGACCTCCGGAGATATGCATACGCCAATGCACCAGTGCAAGTTGTTTTCCTTCCTGTACAGTCACAGTTATACACTTAGGGGCTAGTTCAGATTTAAGGGTACCGTTTTCTTTCCTTATGTATGTTTCATTTGCTTGTGCCTTTGCCAGTTTTTGGAGTTAAGACTTAATTAACACATCAGTGCAACTCTAAAAAAATCGGAGGAAAATGCCTAGGAAATGGCTCCATTTTGTCTTCTGTTATCTTTAGTTGATTGCCCAACCCCATGCTCTGGCCAGACCACTGACTCATCTTCTTCAGAATGATTAGCTGTCCTCCCATCATGTAGCCTTGCATCCCGGTCATGCCCCACACTTTCTGTCTTGGCCCCGATGCGGTGTGGACTAAGCTTCCAGTTTCATTCTGAATAGCTGAAACACTGGCCATCTTTCGTGACAGACTGAAGACCCACCTCTAGGCCTAGACCTAAAGCCTTCTTACGTGCAATTATAAACATGGAGGTGTACTTGAGAGTTTTATGTGAATGGAGCTTTACTAGCAGAGACATGATTTGTAAGCATTATATTTGAAATGGTATAGTTCTTAATTGGTCCGTATTGCTTTGCACTTACATCTCAATCTAACAATCTAATAACTAACACTTATTAATGCTTTGTTAGTGGCATCCTGTTAGTGCAACTTTTCATGCCAGTGCACTGTATTGTATGCACTGTGTAAGACGCTCTGGATAAGAGCGCTAGCACTATCTCTTATGTTGTATTTGTAGCACGTTTTTGGCCTAGGTAGTATAGCAGCACTTTATTGTCCCAGTGACTGTATTTTGTATATGTAACCTCATTTAGATCCGATTAGTTCTGTCTCGCTACGCTGACCTTGCGCTCAGCTTCAGCACTATCTCCATTGTATGACCTGTACACATCTTGCTCTTGTGCCTGTTGTTTGCCCACTATAAGCACTTTTGTACATCGCTTTGGATAAACAGTCTGCTAAATAAAGAAATGTAAATGTAAATGTAAATGTAAGAGCATCTACTAAATGACAATGTGACATAATGTCGTGTAAAATGGATGGTACAAAGTCGCTTGCAGTGAATAAATGTAAATTTTCTCGAAAAGCTACACCTCCCTGCCTGCAGCCTGGTGGCTGATGAATTTTCTCACAGTTATTAGCCCACACTGCAGAAAGCAGCCACAAGACACTCGCACCATGTGACAGGGGACATTATCTGAGGGTGCACGTTTATGTGCATATATGATCAATGAACATGTACGGTAGGCAAATTGTTTTATCACACCGGTTGAGTGAATTATCTAACGTTCTGAGTGTGTCTTGATGATGCGTTTCATTTGTCTTCTGTGCCTCCATGTTTTAGACCTTAGAGAGCTGCAATTTTCTAAAAACGTACACAATTACGTGAACAATGCCGTCAAATGTGAAAAAACACAATATTTATAAAACAGAAACTGAATTTTCTGTGTGTATTTTGACTGCACTTTGCCTGTCTAGTTACAAACAAATGTTGTGAAGTGTGGTCGCCACTGTGGCACACAACTTATTCAACCTTTTTGTGCGTGTGAGAGTTGGGGAGAGAGAACAAGTTGAAGTGCGGGGTCAGAATACTCGTATGTTGGAAAGTAATGAGACATATGCAAAGTACCCTCATTTTAGGTAAACTCTACATCAAACATACATCTCTCACGTGGCAGCTTAAGCAGGCCATGTCTGAATTTCCTTGGTAACAGACAACTCTCGCGGAAGCACGCAAGTTTTCCTGTACGGTTCTCACGTCTGAATCTGCGGGTAACCACATGACATAAAGGAAATAAGGAAAAGCTACAAAAAGGAACCATCATCATATTACATTACCTGCTTAGTAGCAAGTATGTACTCTGATCCAGGTGACTTCTAAAGATTACATTTTACAGATTATTGATGACATGGCTTGATTTCACGCAAGCAGTTCAGGTTAAGCAGTTTCCTCAGAGGTGCAATGGAAGTGCTTCAAGTGGGGTTTGAACAACCTCCTGCAACATTACCGTAATCGTGCTTCTCAACGCGCTGTTTTTGGCTTTCCACTCTTCCCGAAGAAGAGGAGGCCGTGACAGGGCCTCGTGTCTCCTGAAAGGCATTTCCCCACAATAAAATGAGTGTGATTTAAAACACACAGAGACCTCAGCAGTTACCGTATCCAGTCCTGGGAGGCAGCAGGCGCATCAATCAAGATAAAACTGGAGCGGTTTCTCTCACGCTACACGGGTTTGAGAGGAAAGCCAACCCTTTCTCATGTCCACAACTGCTGTGAAATGTGATGTGAGCCAAGAGCGCTCCAGAGATTTCTACCAGTCAAGCTGTGGTAGAATCTGACCATCTAAATAAGCATGAGTGGAGGCCAATTCTCCCCCATATAGCAGGGTGTTTGCCTAAGCACAAGTAAGCCTGTAGCATTATCGTGTAAATGTATTTATTTGTGCTAGTTGGACTAGCAGTATAATGCAAAATCATTGACACACTGGTTACAGAAGTCAATTTTTATTCAAAGATTGATGTATTCGTGTGTTTAATCATCTCAGGTTTTAACTTAGCATTTGTATGTAACTAATTCTTTATTTATTACACCTGTCTCTTTGATCATTTCAGGCACTACATTATCCCTTTAAGGTGTTTTAAAATACCCAAACCACATTAATACATTTGCCAGAATACGGGTAATTACGGATTTGAGGTTCGTGGATCTGAATGCGGAAATCTGTCCTGCTTCTTGTCGGGGAGTATGGCAACATACATAAACCCACATCATGCATATCAGAGTCCACTTGGCCTGCCGTGGAAAAACACAATCTCAAAAGGAATCCGAATAACACTTCCTTGTGATTTACGCACACGGGGCAAATCAAACACTTCGCAAACTGGCTTTTCACGTTGCTCACCCCATGTCACGCCGGGGCATCAAATTTCACTCCTTTTCTGCAGGCAGCCGGAATTAATACCCACAAGTGCACCCATCTGTGCTGAGGAATGCTAATCTTTTGTCCTTTTGTTGCACTGACCAGTGTTTGCAACATGGAAATCAACAGCATCAGTGGCAAAAGCACAACCCGCCAACAGCTCATCAGCCGAAAGGGGGATTGATTTTGGGTTACACGGTGAGGGGCAGGTTCATGCTCTGTGTGCTAGCCTTGTTGCCTATCCATTTCAGACTTTGCAATGAAGTCAAAAAAAAAAAAATGTGGCAAGAAGTCAAATCTTGAGTGAAATCTTAACTCTAGCATGAAGCATGAAGCTCAGAACACTCATCTGATTATTAGAATCATTTCCTCATCCAGCACCTACTCGTACATTTATTACAGACGTTAGAAAAAAAGGAAAGTTATTGCACAATAAAAAAAACATGCGGGGTCAGGGTTATGCAGACATGTTATGGCTTTCATTACCACAAAACCAGAAGAACCTGCTAACACCGTGCCAGAGCAACAGGTGCATTCTCTGCCTTAAAAATCTACAGGAAAAGAAATATGAGCAGGTGAAGGGGAGGTAACCCTGACAAACTGCAGCAAACACATTCCAATGTTTGCTTTTATATACGAGCAATGAATAACAGCAGCTATTTTTACATTTATAGGTTTAGCTTTATAACTTTAACTAGATCTAAATGTTAAATTACTGTCAATATCTGAGCAATATCAACTGCCTATTTTAGAAAAAAGTGCTATGGATTATTACTAACATGATTCTGAATCCATCACCAAGCCTTTTGCAGCTATAGTCACCATCTAGAAGCCTAGATGGGGACTATAGCTGCAATACTTCTTATACCAGCAGTGTCCACTGCCTGCAGATCAGTGGGGTTGTGACTTGTAGCATGGCCTTTCAACAAGCACCTGATACAAACCAGGAACAACAGCCAATCCCATCAAATAAATGGCTAACATTGTATAATTAATTATGTGAAGTAAGACCTGAGTTGGGAGGAACACCAGAAGCCCCATGGACCTTGAGTGGAGACCACAGTCTTAAGTCAACTGTGAACAAGGTACACTACTCCATAGGGTATTAATGCAAAGTATACTGGACCTACACTGACAAGGAGAGGCATGACATTAATTTAACCACAAGAGGGCATGATTTATTTATCATATATTATCATACAACCCCATACACTGCCCAATGATTTGGCAACAAGTATGGGGGAATGATGGACTTTCAGTATGGCATTTTGCACAGATTGTGTCTAAATGAGCTGTCAGTGCTGCCTCCGAGTTTAGGATGACTTTATGTGGGATGACGATGCTTTGATATCTAGATCTGCTCACGGCCCTCCCTGCATCATTTGAGGATGCATGTGCAGACACAAGGGGGACACATAAACTCCACATGAGCCGAGTCAGGACCCTGGAGCTCTGGCATTTCCGCGAATGTATGTTCCCAGCTTCCTGTATACTGCCCTGATGTTGTTACCTTCCTTACCAGTTCGTCTCGCAGTCGCTTACCTTAGCAGCAATGGGTCGCACAGGAGTAACAGGATTAGCAGTGACATTAATAGGATTGACCCATCATGAAGAGGCTTAGAATGACTTAGAATCTGCCTGTCCCTAAATGAGATGTTTAAGTGTCTGTATAGCCACATGCCAGGGCTGTAGCCCTACTCGAAATCTAGCTGTCTTACTGTGGCTGTTACTCTGTTCCAGCCTTCTGCCTTTGCGAATCGTCTCGTGTGTTTTAGACCGTGTGCCACTCGAGATTTCTGCCTCCCCTGAGCATGTGACTTTCTCTGAGCTTTACTTGAACAGGTTCTTTGGAAAGCTTCCAGCAGTCCCGATCTTAAATTGCTGTCAGCTCATGATTTAGTTCTGACAACACTTTTGCACATTATTATGACATTACTTTGATGCCGTCTGTGTAAATGATATGGTCTGTGTACATATCCCATCGCAATGTGTATTCCATAACATCCATTTGCCTCTGTTGTATTTTTCTTGGCAAAAACTGACCCATACCAAGGTTTCTGCCTGACATTTCTATGAAATGGTGTTCTGTTGGGACATGTCTTCAAATCTTGGGGATTAATATTGAGTTTTGAGAAATGTCTCTCTCTCACCCTAGTGAATTCCGCATTGTGTGATTGTTGCTAACTTGCAAATGGTGTTAATAGCTTACCTTAGTATTAGAAAATGTTAATCTGCACCTCGTAAGTGTGGCCAGTGAGCTCTCCCTCTAAATCATCTCACGTCAAATATTCCACAATGAGAAGAGACTTGGCAAGTTACCATATATGTTTTGGCCCCACAGCAACAAAACCTCAGCAGTATTCCAAATGCTAAATGCATTTGAACTCTTTTTGCTTAGACGTCCAACTCCTTATAATTATTTCAGTGTGGACATCTTGTGCCTCTTTGAAATATGTAGCAATATTTACAACCACCGTCTTTTGCTATCCCTTGTGGGCTTTTGTTTCCTTTGCAAGCTAATGTTAGCATGCTAGCTGTCTAACTAGTCTGCTGACAAGCAAGTGACATATAGAAGGAAGGAAGTAAAAGTAGATGCAGCAACTACTTCAGACACTACTACTTGACAACAAGCTAGCTAGTAAGCCACACTACACGCTACCCCCATGTCCTGGGCTAACTGTCTTACAGTTAAGGGAAACTCACACCTGACTCTCTGATTCCTCTGACTCCACAAAGCACTTTTTTTTTCCTTCAAATTGAATAAGGAAGTTCGCTTGTTCATTAATTTCATCTGCTGTGGGCTCTTATGGTCCAGAAAAAAAGAAGCTTTGTCAAAAAAAAAAAAAAAAATGAATAACTTTTTTTTTTTTTTTACATTTTGCTATCACTGTTGCAGGCCTAAAGTCATCCTTACATTATCCAATTGTAAAATTATATAGCCTATACACTAAATAAAAAAAAAAAATGTTTTAACACTTTGCACTTTGTCAACTAAAACGTGCGTCATATGCTACATCACGGCCTGGTGCCTCTTTGCTGAACTCAATAGCGGTGGCTTGAGTGGGTGTTTTCCTAAGCTAGCTATGGATTCAAAATCCAAAAAAAGAAAAGTCTTTGTGGAAAACAGAGAATTTAATTGGACAGATTCGTTCTCTTTCACCACCACTACTGCTGGCTCACCGGAACGGTGAGAAGTTAGCAAACAACAACAAAATGTAATATTGAAGGACACTTCCAGAACAAGCACACTGCATTTGCTGAAAAGTATCTGGCTGGGGATGAAAAAAAGAGAGCGGTTTCAGAACTGCTGTGGAAAGCAGAGCAGAGCAAAGGTAGTTTTAAGATATGGATCAAATCTCCAAACTCCACTACTGTTGCTAGTTTCGTGCTCATTTAGACGTATTAGTAATGCTGACAGGCTAATTTAGACTAGGCTGTGGTACCTGCGTTTTAAAGGGCTCAAATTTTTTTTGTGGCTCCAGACAGATATTTTTTTTTTATTTCTGGCCAAAAATTGCTCTTTAGATAGTAAAGGTTAAAAGTTAGATAGTAAAGGTTAGATAAAGGTCAGATAAAGTAAAGTAAACCCCTGCTCTAGTCTGTCCATAGCCTGCCCTGAGGAAAAGACAAGTGGATCAGGTGGAAGGGAAATGGACGGTAAGGCTCTTCAGACAGATTTACTAGTGGGTAAACTCGACTGCATTTGGCACAGGGCACCGGGTGCGGGGCTGGTGGCCTCAGAACTCAAGATGGGTCAGCGTGCTTTGGCGAGGCTTCAACACGCGCGCATGATCCAATTAAAACCAGGGAAAGCTGCTTCGCGGCTTCCCTCAGGTGGCTGGTTCACTTTGGCATTGACAAGGGTGGCATAAAAGCAGAAGCATCATTGTGTCACTTCCAAAGCCACAGAAGTAACTGACGGTGAAGTGGCTTGCATTCAATCACCTTCTTGGACTATTCAGCTGGTTTGGCACTCTAACATATATCAGTGTAGGGACTCTTGTTAGCAGCTTACATTGTCAATCACATCCAGCTTCGTCATTTCTATAAATGCTGGGGGAATACACTCACATGAAAAGACTGTGACTCTAATATGTACCTAAAAATGGCAACCCAAGTGCTTCCGAAAATCCTATACTTTCCTGTGAACGAGCTCCCACCCCCCTCCCGTCCAAGTGCTAATTCAGGATGAGCCCTCTGCCAACTGTTTGTACCCCTGGGGGTCTCTTCATGGTACATTTTTCACCTATAAAGAGGTGGAAGTTTCTGATTAAAGGGCTCTTTCTCGGAGAGCGTGAACAACTGGGAATGAAGGGTGTTAATTGAACGCACTCAATTCCCACACAATCGCACGCGGTGCTCTCTGAATGCCTCAGATTAAAAGCTAAAGCTCCCAGCCACACAGTTGTGCTCGCCACAGATGCACATTGACGCACAAGAGCCTCCTTCCTTGTTTTCCCCGTTTTTGAAGCAGAGGAGAGCGAAACAAAATGACTTTCACCAGAGCTCATTCTCAGGCAGAGTCTTTTAGCATTGTTACTTCGCAGGGTATGTCCATTGAAAAGGTGCCAGCTTATAAATACCCGGGTATATGGTTAGATGAGAAACTGTCCTACATAATCAATATTGACAATCCTGTGAGGAAACTTAAACTTAAACTTGGTTTTTATTTTCATAATAAGACTTGTTTTACATTTGAGGCCCGGAAGAAGCTTGTTCAACCCACATTTCTTCCTGTAATTGAATATGGAGATATATATATATATATCTCCATATTCCATATATATATATATATATATATATATATATATATATATATATATATATATATATATATATATATATATATGCATACAGCCTCCTCTGTGCTGCAAAGGCTGGATTCAGTCTATCATGCATCCCTGCGCTTTGTTACAAATGCCAAGTCACTCACCCATCATTGCACCTTATACCAATTAGTGGGCTGGACATTGCTGTCCTTGCATAGACAGCTACACTGGTATGTATTCATATATAAAGGCCTGTTGGGTAACCTACCCCTGTAGTCTTCTCTCTTTCACCACTAACAGTTATTTAACGAGGTCTGCTAAGGTGGTTACTACTTCCAGGCCCCAGGGCTGTTACAGAATTAGGCAAGACTGCTTTTTCTTATTGTGCACCAGAGGCATGGAATAGTCTACAAACTATGCTACATTCAGACGTATTAGTGCCCCTCCGTGAGTTTAAATATTTGCTTCAAAATACTGAGCCGGAGGAGTGTAAATGTTTCCTGTAGTTTGGATCGGTTAATTGATGATATGTTGCTGTATATTTTAATGCTGTAATGTCTCAATTGTGATGTGATGTCATGTAACTCTTTTAATGTTCTCTGCTACCCTCTTGGTCAGGTCACCCTTGCAAAAGAGACTTTATATCTCAACGGGCTTTTCCTGGTTAAATAAAGGTTAAATGGATTTAAAAAAAAAAAAACCAAAATCTGTGTTGTACGTAATGAACAACAATCTCAGTTAGAATACTGACAACGAAACAATTTCTACAGCTGTAATCTTGTAATGTAAAAAACAATGCCTTAAGCTTTTAATATTTGGCTCCTTACACTCCTCACACTGTCACTAAAGTAGGATTAATACAGAGGTACGACACAGTCCTTGGGCAATACAATACAAGCACAAACTTTGATGTTACACAGCCCTTGAGACAGCAAGCTTTCCCTTCCTTTGACAGTGAGTGAACATTGATCTGAGAAGTCTTCTCCATTCAACATGCAAAGCAGGCACATTTATGGTCACTTGTCAACAGCGTGGGCTGTGCAGGTGTTTGCCCTTAGGAAAGAGGAGGCACTCCAAACAGAATAGTTCTGTATGTTTAAGAACTGAGAGGCAAGTGGTTTAGAAGCTGAACATGTTCCTAGAGGGGAATGTACTGTAAGGGTAAATTATTTTTATCCACTTGTATTACGATGATAATGTGATTGATTGCTGGCCGTGAGAAACATCATCGTCTGAGCTTTGAGAATTTTAGACTTCTCTCAAATTTGTGTCTCATGTATAAAATTTTAAATGGTTTGGCCCCTCCTTCTTTACTTGACCTTGTTTACTTTCGACCAGAAAAGTCTGTAAAATCCACAAGAATAGCAACCATAACAGATTGTACTGTACCCTTTTGTTGCACTGCCTTTTGGCGGTCAGCTTTCTCTGTGAAAGCCACTGCTCAGTGGAACGCCCTATCAGATGGCATAAGGAGTTGTAGTGCTATTTAAAAAAAAATGAGAACGTCTAGTCACATTCATACTATTTGCCACTGAGCTGCAGTTACTGAGTGTGCTCTTTAAGTGGTTAGCACACAAACAGAATCAGAAAACAAAGTGAGAGCCTCAGGGCCTGGCATCACGGAGCATTTGCAGGTGACATGAGGAGACATGCTATCTCTGCGCTCAACATTGGGCACAAATAGCCCAGGATCCCGTAAATATAAAGTGGATTTTTTTTTTTTTGGAAGTGGTTGATTAATGTATTGAGCCGATTCCTAGAATTTGGGTAGTCGGACAGGATTTTAGGAAGGAGGACGCACCTTACTTTTTGGAGATCATGCTTTTCTGACAGGAGAATTGTCTCACTATTCCTTAAAGATTATGGTTCAATGCATTTAGAAATACAAAGGAAAAACAAATGAAACAGTGATGCATTCCATTTGGTTTCTGAATCGCCCTTGCCAAAGGCTTTGTTTTCGCTAGACTGAACTGAACGGTGTGTAATATGGGTGTATATGTTGCACAGGTGGACATTGCTTGAAGGCAAATTTCCCACTGACATTAGGAAGCCTTGTTTGCCACTCAGAGAATGGTAAATGTAAGGAGTGGCTTATCAAGACTTGCAGTGGAAGCAGACCGTCAGAGCGTTCAAGCCCAAGTCTGATGGGGTCCTACAAACACTCTAGACTGGGTAGAACAACAGACCTAGCTGGACTGAATGGTCTGTTCTTGTCAATAAAGTCCTCATGTTTTTTTTTTTAATGATTTTATTTATTCAAAAGACATGCAGTAGACATTCAAATACACATAGCACATAAACAGCAACCATAAAAACAAGAACAATCGACAGGGCATGGTAGAGGTGTGTGTGTGTGTGTGTGTGTGTGCGCGCGAGCTTGCATTTGCATGTGACCGAAAGTGAACGTGAATGCCAGGTCATATACGTATGCGAGCAGCAGCAGTCCTGACTACAAAGGGTGAGAAAGATCAAGTTATGAGATAAGATTAATATAGTTCATAGTAAACGATAAATGGCTTCCACGTCTCTAGGAGGATACTGGATTTGTTTTTGACAGGCATAATCGATTTTTTCCATTTGTAAATGATCAAACATTAAGGAGGACCACTGAGCCAAAGATATTTTCGTTATATTTTTCCGGTTTGTTAAGATAACTTTTTTGAAATCATCGCTGAAAGTAAAAGTAAACTCCTCATGCTGTTGTGAGTGGCACAGCGCCTGAGATGCTTTCATTGCACAATGATTGTTCCACTTCACTGCTTTCAAAGTAATGGCACATTCTGTTCTTAACACTGTATAATATCCTTAGCTCATGACTTCATCTATGGTGATTTGCAACTAAATTTTTAATACCCATTCATGGATACTAATTACTCACAATGACAGAGTTGTAAAACAGCAACAGTGCGGGGTGTTGTTTGATCACCTTATAATTTCTTGCAGCCGGGAGGCAGGATTACCCTCTGTCATTTCCACCCAAGCCCCGTGGTGAATTTTTTGTCTGGGTCAGATCATATTTGACAATACTCTGCATATTGACAATGAAACAAGAATGAAAAGATCACTTTAAAGGGTAACATTACATAACATTATTGGCATTTAGCAGATGCTCTTATCCAGAGCGACTTGCACAGGCTACAGTTTTTTTTTTTTTTTTTACATTACCCATTTATACAGCTGTATATTTACTGAGGCAATTGTGGGTCAAGTACTTTGCCCAACGGTACGACAGCAGCCCCCCCCCCATGGGGAATCAAACCAGCAACCGTTCAGTTTACATTTACATTTACATTTATTTATTTAGCAGACACTTTTATCCAAAGCGACTTACAAAAGTGCATACAGTAAGTATAGCGACAGTACGGGGACAGGATGTGTACAGTTCCACAATGAGACAGTTCTCAGCTGAGAGCACGGTCTGTTTGAGGACACAGTGCTATCAGATTTGCACAATTACAGCGTATAGGGCAACTAATACGATACATCTTCAAGCGGCAAACTTCAGCAACTTCAAACGGCGCTATGACAAGTTCTGCTCCTTACCACTGTGCTACCACCAAGGTTTGGCACTCTTATGCAGCCACTGGGTGAGTGTTTACTTAAACTGGCTCCAAACAGATATGCATTTATGGATCAAGTGTTTGTTTTCCAATACAAGAGTGCATTTATTTCAACATAAACATGTTCCCAGTTATGCATACAGGTGGAAACCTGTAAGACTTAAGGAGATGAAAGCTTCAGCCTAAGGCCTCTTCTCAATCTGTTACACAGTCGGGTCTGTTTGTGCAAAGACAAATGTTATCTTTCAACTAAAGAATGAAACCTTACCCTCAATGCTTTGGGCAATTCCCCACAAGCTGCAACTAATTATAACCTCTGATCCACAGTGAGGTGTCGACTAGTAATTTTTAGCAGGCTGGACAGTATTTGGTGCACCCATGGAATGTGCACTCAAAAGAAGGTTCAGAGATTTTCTTCTTCACGTCAATGTTACGACACACAGCATCTGTCTTTCTCAGGTCCTGCTTGAATAACGAATACAGACACAGCCTTATATTTGTAATGACAGTTGTTAATGGTGTACGTTTAACCTGTAGGCCGACTCCAGCGCTCGTGCCGTCAAGCACCATGCTACTGTGCATGTCTGCGTGCTCTGCTGTGCACAGCCTGAAAGGCAAGCCAAAAGCTAACCTCAGACACCGGAGGTTGTTTAATTTACATTTACATATACATTTCCATTCATTCATTTGGCAGATGCTTTTGTCCAAAGCGACTTACATGTGAGGTAGAGTGCAACAAAAGCCAAAAACCATTAGGAGTCATTTAAATTAGTTAATTAAAGGCAACTTCAACTGTTCTAAAAGGTTGGCATTAAACAGGCCACAATGTGATATATTAATTAGTTTATTATATTTATATTTATTATATTTTATTTTATTATTTTTATTACATTATTGTTGTGTCTTGAGCACAACTTTGTAAAAATACAAGTTTATTCATGGTAATGGCCTTATGTTAATTGGGGTCACAACAAGACCAAAGATCAGGTGGTGGGGCCTTGTGTTTATCCCTCTGTGTCTTCATTGTATTCTGAAACACTTCCCTGTGCATTCTGACACACTTCCCCTGATATAACACCCCGCGTTTTTCCAAACCCCAAAAGTGACTCACTCAGTCCCGATCGGCAGGTACGGGGGGCACCAACAAGCAGCTCATGTACCCGTCCCGTCCTGAAGGCGGTCAAAGCAGGCATGAAGAGTATGCGGCAACACGGGGGGGTGGGGGATGGCATGCCCGGAAGTCTGTGAGGGCGCGGACGGCTGCAGGGGTCCTAGGTGGAGACTCAGAGCCACTTAGCTCGAACAAAAGCTTAGGAGCCGGGGGAATTAATCACCCTAATCACCACACTGATTCCTTCCCGCCACTATCTACTCAATGCAGGGGCCATAAACCACCGAGGGCACATGGCTAACCTCCAAATCACACAACAGGGAAAAAAAAAAAAGTTCCCCTTGATGGATGATCGAGGGTCAATAGAAGAAATTGAAACTAGCGAGAGGGAGCTGACGGTGGTGGCTTCAGGCGGTGACCACTTTGCAAGACGTGACACGCACAGGGAGATCCCAGAACCGCAAAATGCCGGGAAGCAGACCACTGGGTGGCAAACATGGCGTCCCCCACCTCTCTGGTGGATATAACAAATCCCAGTTGGTTCCCCTGCGAGGCTTTACTTTGACAACTCCTCTTTTCTGTTATTTTTTTCTGTGAGCAAATGCTAATTCCTTAATTGCTAAAATACCCAAAGATAATGTGTCTGTGAAGCTGCTGGCTCCACTGTGGGAAAATATAGCCTTTGTTCTTTTGAGCCCTCAACAAATTTTGTCTCTGGCCTCACCTTAAGATGAGCTGATAACTTCATAAATAGATCTGTAAATTACCCATGCGTGTGGCAATGAATGTTGAGAAGGAATGGGATATTGTGAAGGTCAAGGACTTCATTCAGTTTTCTATTCACATTGTTTTATTCTGGTCGGCTTAATCTCTCTTCTCCAGGTAAACATTTCCTGTTGGCTCCGAGATGTAGGCTAGTAAACCCGCTGAGTGCCTATTATGCAATGTAGATTACAGGGTAGCACTAAGTTGCCTGTTGTTTTTTTTTTCTCTTCATATTGATTGCATCCACGCTGCTTCCGTATCAGTCAGGATCTTTTACTTTATTGGATTGTAAGTCTCTTTCCCAGCAATCCCTAGTTTACCTTATGTGGTACATACTTACAGTATGTACCACAGCTCTGTCAAGACGACAAATTAGTTTCAGCTCTTTCTGTATACTGTTTGACAACAGAAATAACATATTTAACAAGACAAGACAACGATATAACTGGAAAATTAATTTTGGAATACCTAGAAGTGTTGTACCCACTCTGATCTTGAGAGAAAGTACACACAACTTCTAATTGCAATGAATGCGGTCCCTTTTTACATTAGGCAATAAATCACAATGAAACTGCTGCAACATTACTTTATTAGCATCCAGTTAACTGTGGCTTCTTTTGGTTTGGCAAGCAGCAACAGCAGCCAGAACAAACCAGCACAGGAACCAGGGCAGATAAGAGTTTCTGAGAAGTACAGTATAATGGCTCACATTCATTCAGACTCTACTTTTTGAAAAATGTCAGACAGTACATTTGAGACTGCGTGCCCTGTTCCAGCGGGGGCGGTGGGAAGATTCTGCGGGAATTCCCCATGGTCTCCCCTCCGCTCTCCGCTGGCCATCCACACATTCACACACAGGAGGAAGTGGAACATACACACATTAACATACACAGGCGCACACACAGGTGCTGGAATGATCCCACCGGACACCAGAAGAGTCCCAGAGGAATTAATTACATGTTCATTTGGATCCCTTTAACTCTTTTATTTCCTTTGAAATGGCAACTGAAAGACTGCTAAAGCTCTTATTTAACAAAATAAAATAAGCTCAGTATTAATTAGGAGGTAAAGGGAAAGACCCCCATATTTCAAAATAGTTTGATTCTTTTGGTCATTCTTCACACATGACCATGCCTCTACACCACTGTTTTTTAAGTAATAACACAAGGAACATGTCTGCTGGGGATGTTTTCCTTAATTTTTCATTTTGTCTTTGAATAACAAAATTAACAAATGTTAGATATTTTCTTAACTTGCACAGCACTTTCTGACATTTGACAAAATTGCTAAACTCACAATGATGCCAAAACAGCAATCCTTGCATGACTGTTAACATTCATGACAAAACATACTCTCAGGATTAGTTGCTTCCTCTCCTGAAAAAACTCCTTTCAGCAAGACATGCTGCCAACAGGTTACAGAGAAATGTGTTTGCAATGTTACTTTTAATGTTATTTTATTAATTATTCATACTCATTTTTGCACATTGCTGGACAAATTAACACGCAATGCTAACTCATGCTGTAGCAAGTTATTCACCTCATGAAGCACTTCTTGACTCTGACCTGGAAAAACATTTCGCAGACAAAAGGACACATATGATTCAGACATTAGTCATACACATGCCACTTGTGAAAGTGGGGCCAAGAATTCACATATATAAACAAGCATTGAACTTCTGTGAGATTTGTCAACATACACATTCTTTAAATATACTCCCTCTATGAGTCACACACGCACATACAGTGCATTCAGAAAGTATTCAGACCCCTTCACTTTTTTCATATTTTGGTATGTTGCAGCCTTATGCTAAAATCGTTTACATTTTTTTTCCTCATCAACCGACACTAAATACCCCATAATGACAAAGTGAAAGCAGGATTTTGTAAATTTTTGCAAATTTAGTAAAAATAAGAAACTGAAATAGCACATTGACATAAGTATTCAGACCCTTTGCTATGACAATTGAAATTTAGCTCAGGTGCATCCCATTTCTTTTGATCATCTTTGAGATGTTTCTACATCTTGACTGGAGTCTACCTGTGGTAAATTCCATTGATTGGATGTGATTTGGAAAGGCACACACCTGTCTTTCTAAGGTCTCTCAGCTGACAATGCATATCAGAGCAAAAACCAAGCCATGAGGTCGAAGGAACTGCCTGCAGAGCTCAGAGACAGGACTGTGTTGAGGCACAGATTTGAGGAAGGCTACAAACAAATTTCTGCTGCATTGATGGTTCCCAAGAGCACAGTGGCCACCATAATTCTTAAATGGAAGAAGTTTGGAACAACTAGGACTCTTCCTAAAGCTGGCCACCCGGCCAAACTGAGCAATCGAGGGAGAAGAGCCTTGGTAAGAGAGGTGACCAAGAACCTGATGGTCACTCTGGCTGAGCTCCAGAGATCCTGTGTGGAGATGGGAGAAACTTCCAGAAGGGCAACCATCACTGCAACACTCCACCGTTCTTATGGCAGAGTGGCCAGACGGAAGGCTCTCCTCAGTAAAGGCACATGAAAGCCCGCTTGGAGTTTGCAAAAAAGCACCTAAAGGACTCTCAGACTGTGAGAAATAAGATTCTCTGGTCTGTTGGCCTCAATTCTAAGTGTCATATCTGGAGGAAACCAGGCACCGCTCATCACCTGCGCAATACCATCCCAATGGTGAAGCATCATGGTGGCAGCATCATGCTATGGGGCTGTTTTTCAGCGGCAGAGACTGGGAAACTGGTCAGGGTTGAAGGAAAGCTGAACGGAGCAAAATACAAAGATATCCTTAATGAAAACCTGCTCCAGAGTGCTCAGGACCTCAGACTGGGCTGAAGGTAGACCTTCCAACAGGGCAATGACCCTAAGCGCACAGCTAAGACAATGCAGGAGTGGCTTAGGGACGACTCTGTGAATGTCCTTGAGTGGCCCAGCCAGAGCCCGGACTTTAGCCCAATTGAACATCTCTGGAGAGACCTGAAAATGGCTGTCCACTGAGGGTCCTCTTCCAACATGAGAGAGGTTGAGAAGATTTGCAGATAAGAATCGCAGAAAATCCCCAAATCCAGGTGTGTAAAGCTTGTCGTATCATATCCAAGACTGGAGGCTGTAATCACCGCCAAAGGTGCTTCAAGTAAGTACTGAGTTAATGGTCTGAATACTTATGTCAATGTGATATTTCAATTTTTTATTTTTAATAAATTTACAAAAATTTCTAAAATCCTGTTTTTGCTTTGTCATTATTGGGTATCGAATTTTGATTGCTGAGGAAAAAATGAATTTAAACAATTTCAGCATAAGGCTGCACTATAAGAAAATTTGAAAAATGTGAAGGGGTCTGAATACTTTCTGAATGCACTGTACACACATAAAAACACACTGTATTACACGGTACAGGGTGGGTTTTACTCTCGATATACACTATGATATTATATCTACTGAGGCCAGTCACCACATGTGCCTTGCTGAGGAGGTACACCACCAGTGTCCCACCTGGCCATTGAATCTGCAAACTTCTTCTGACATATCCAGCTCCTTAGTTACTATGGAATATCGCTACAAGCACATACATGTATTCATACATGCACATATACACACATATGCACAAATACATGTACGCACAAACCCCACAGAGAAAGCTAACTTCAAAGTGTAAACTGCTTTTGTAGACAGATTAGCAGCCAGAAATACAGGTCTGGAACCTCTGATAAAAAGCTGGCACTATAATCATCTTTTTTTGATGGGCTGTTCACTATATACATCTCCATCTTAAAACAAACACTGTAACACCTTGTATGCAACAAAGTATTACGAGTAAGATGCCCCCAAGACTGAAATTCAAACCACAGAATGAGTAATGTAGAGCATAAATTTATGGTGTCAGGTTTGGACAGACACTTTCTGACGTGTGTCCTGTTTTAAAAAAAAAAAACAATTCACAGCTTTCCCAGAATTATATGCTAAAATAATTCAACTTAAACTATCCATGACCTGAATTACATACAGGCAGCGACCAGAAGCAAAGGTATGTTTTTTGTCTCTTCACAGTCTCCGCAGCAATGGCTACGCGATGATACCAAAATATGGCAAATGGTATTATATTTGAGCAAAGAAAGAACCACCTAAGAGGGCCTTGGAACTAATCATGAAACCCACTGTCATCAAGTGGTTCCTCTGAGAGAAAGCAGGCCTCGTCTTTAGGCTTCCTTAAGGGAGTGAGGACGGGATAATGAATGGCCTGTAGGTCCCAGCGATGAAGTGGCCTAAACCCCGCCCTGGCGGTGCTGCTGAAACGTTCGCATTTCCTACACCAGTGTTACTCATGCATGGTCCTAGAGGAACACTGGGAATGCGATTTGTTGTTCCAGCTGTGCTCTCATGTTAGTTTGATTGAGCCCTTAATTGAGTGCTGATCTGGACAAGCCAACAGTTATCTGCTGTGAGCTGTTTGTGACAAATGTCTGACATTGTCTCAAGGAGCAGGGGGGACATAAACACCACTCAATACTGTGCCACACAATTATTTTTAGTTATGTGGATGTGACCTTCCGAGCTAATAAGCAAAAAGTGAATGCAGCTCTTTGTGGGTGTCACTTCTAGCCCACAGTAAATCACTATAGACGCACTGGAGTAGGATGCGGGGATTGACACTGAATTCAATGAAAGAGGAAACGAGCAACTAAAGTGCCATTTTGGTTCACTGTGTTCCATTTCTTAATAGTACTGTCCTATTTTGATCTGAGTGCCGTGCAGTCTTTGGACCACAGTGTGAGAAATCCGCTTTCTGGAAGCCTGACACCCACTTTCATGCTGAAACAATTACCCTGTAATCACCGAAATCAATCAAACCCCTCCGTGAAAATGCAAATCCGTTAAACATGGTGCCAAGCGGAAAGATTTGAGCAGTGCCTGACTACCTAAAATCCCAAACCTGTTTGACAAACTGTCTGCAAGCTTGCTAATTTTCCCACCATCAAGACAAAGTCCCAACAACATTTGCTAAAATATATTCATCGTCCACGCATCTCTCTACCCATCTATGTATCTGCCTCAGTGTCCTTTCCTCAGGTACATGAATGCTGCACAATATTTTCAGAAACAATTCGCAGAAACAATCAGCTGAAAGTAGTTAAAGATGTGTTCAAAAGTGCTTGGACTCCGCGCATTTCATCTTGACTTTTACAAGTGCACATCTGCAAATAAAAACAACGGCGGGGTCGGCCTCGACCTTCGCATTTGAAAGGTATGGGAAACAACAGAAGGCTTCGCGCAAAGTTCAAGAATATCCTCGCACAGACTATGCATATCAACGCGTTCGGTCATTGCAGAAGTATGCGTTCTCCGCCGTGCACATGCTCCTCATTATCTATTGCGGATTGTTGTGCTTTTTCGTCTCCCTCTGGGTGATCCGTGCTCTCGCCAGCCTCATATTCATCACATGCGCCGCTTCAGAAGTAGTCCGCAAAGCTCAGACGTTTTCTGTTATTACATTCAAAGCGAACATAGAAAATAAAGGCCGAGCAGGATGAAATATATGCAGCGGATCAAAACTGCGTTGAGACCAGTCTTGCATCGAGAGCGTCCCACTTCCTGTTTTGTCTATTTATTTTCGGATTATCATTCCAAATACATGCCAAACGAACATGGCTTACAGAACACGACGATTTAATTAGAACAGCCATCACCACTTATTGTATTTAACACAAATATAAACCAATGCTCCACTTTCATGCCAGGGTGTGTCAATGAAGGCTGATGAATGAAGCAAGAGCTACCCGAAACTTCTCAGGCGGACTCTGCAGAGGTAGCTAGAAAATACAGACATCACATATTATCAATCATATGCTGTATCTAGTCCATATGAGAGAACCTGCTGGTAACTCATGGGCCATAGGCCAAATGTGATTCACATTTTTAAAATGTTTCCACACACTGAGAGCACTGTATATGCACGCGTTTACTGCGGTGCTACAGTAGATGTTGAGCAGGCAGGTGACAGCACTGACCACTCCTACCTGGGTACCTCACCACACCTCACAGAAACTAAGGGAAAAATCCTCATAGAGCGGAGAGAAATTCCTAAATGCCTACAAAGAGGCCGTCAAAAGTGACAAATGTGTCTAAATTACTGATTTCGCTGAAATAAATATATAATCAACATCGTAAGTGAAACTCAATTTCCAAAACAAAAAAAAAACCCCTGTTTCAAATGTTGCATTTCATTGGCTCTGTACACTGCATTTCATCGGCTCTGTACTTGTACTCTGCACGATGACAATAAAGCTGAATCGAATCTAATCTAAAATGTTGCTGTTCCAGTGGCATGCTTAGTTAGAGAGATAACCCAGTCATTTTGATGCCCGTTTGAAATACAGGTATAACTCTCTTTAATATATGTTCTTTTGGAAGGGATGGGAAAATCACCCTCAGTTTTCCTTATATCATACAAAGATGACCATCTTTCACAATGGCGTTGATTCAGAGATTCCAACGAGATTCGGGGAGGGTCAAACGAGATTCAGGGATCTTTCTTTCGAATCATCAATTTAGAATTTTACACAGTCCAGCTGGCCATCACAAGAATCCTGCTCCCTCACAGTGTCTGAAATTGAAATTGTGTCATTGAAATTATGCCGTCTGAGCTTTGCTAAGAAATTCAGGTGTACATATTTCCTTGTACTTACATTCTCTTCACAGACAACAAAAGCTATTCACCAAATGTAATCCTTGCTCCACCAAATCTGGAATACAGCCATTTTAGAAACACATCTCCAATATGCACACCCAAGGATTGTGGTGCTTGGCTGGTATACGTTCTTACTATATACATCTAATTATCATACAGAGGTAATTATTAGTACAGTTGGAAACATCCAGTTAGTCACACTACTGTAAGTTCAATAAACAACAGCCCACAAAGGCAATCTTTAAATAAGACGCAGATGTTAAGTATTCTTTCAATGTGTTGGGTAACCTCAGTTCACTTCTCTGTGAAAGCGGTTCATGTTTTTTTTTTTGCTAATGAATCAAAAGGAATTTTTGGGAAACAAAACAAAGCCACTTCAATCGTTTTTTTGCGCAAACATTGTCATGTCTTTCCTTTCAAAAACAGACCTCTATAAGCCAGCATCTTCTGAGTGGAATGAACCAGTATGCGCAAATGTGCCTATGCACTTGTTTCAAACAGACCCCTATAATCAAAGATAATTCATCTACACTTAATTCACAATTTGTGTCTTTAATGCCAACCACGGAAGAGTCCAAATATGCCCCCAAAGTTTTCCGCCTATGTCTTAAACAGGGACCAAATACAATATGTTTGCCATGACTTAATACACAAAATATGCTGTATATTACTATCAATCGGAGGCCAATAAACAACCTTAGTTAAATGGTCTTGGTAAACACAAAAACAAAATGCACCACATCAGAAATCATACTTTATACCCTCAAAGAAGAAGCATAAATTTGTTGTCATGGAAACACACGGTTCCGAATGTTTCAGAAACGTCATGAAGACCTGACGTGGACAGACCAAGGCTGGGTTGCACACTCGGCAGTATGTGCTTCCAAGCATACTACTGAAGCCTAACCACCTCACAGTATACGAGTGTGCAGTATGCACACAAACACAAGCTGATTTGAACACACTTCATGTCATTCCGGTGCTATCACCTTTCACCAATGTACATTTAGTACGTCTATCGAATTTCCTGATGCATTGCAAAGGAGGCCACCAATATTTGTACTAATATAACCAGATATATTGACAAACCAAAATAGCTGTTGACAACTAACGCTTATACACAATTTCCTCCATAGCTGCCTTCTTCTATATTTACACATATATGTTTGAATTACTAGAACCTCTGAGAACAACAATGGATAAAGTATCCTTCAATGCATGCTTCATTCTGTGGTCCTCCCAGCTCTCGATTGCTTTTGTTATTGCATGCATTAAAGAATACTTTATCCACTGTTGCTGTTCTCAGAGGTTCTAGTCATTCAAGACTTTTTTGCAGCTTGTTTGATTCGACTGCGTCTCTCCTAGTAGAGCGGCTGTGTTACTGACATAATAGTGCTTCAGATGCATGGAAACCACATGGCCACAATGCATGCCATCCTTTTTTTTATCGAATTTATCTTGGCTGTGGATCTGAAAGCTAAGTATTAATGTATTGAGGCTGTGCATTCATCTCCCCCATCAAAAAGGAAAGCCACTGCAACTTCTGACTCCATACAAAATATAGACACAGCTTAAAATCCATATTCCTTTAGTCTTTTCCTCTGTCTGTGGTTATTTTTCCTAACAGCAGTGGTGTGTCTGTGAGCATTAAAAATAATGTTGAATACAACGTGGAGCTGATTAAACTGGGGTCAAGAAATTGTGCTGTAGGAATTCAGACTTAATGCACTAGTTCCCGGTAGCTGGCAGGTCAGTTCAGCACAGTATCTTTTCACAAAAGTACTTAACAAATGCCCATGTCTCCTTTGCCAAGGATGCTGTTATGACCCTTTTAGACCCTGGATGACCTCTCTAGGGAATGCCCTGTGGGCACACATATTTTACCTCATCACTTTCCCATCATTCTTTCTCTCAGTTAAATCACACAAATCCATAACCTGGTTTTATGGAGAAAAAAAAAACACAAATATGCTCAGTGATTATTGAATCCAACATACAGATTCAATCTGTTTTGAAGTGTTGAACGTTTCAGGGTGGCAATATGGTGCACAGCAGTGGACCTGCCCCTTTGTACCATACGTGGCTAATGTAAATATCCACCTGCATGAATGAATCATATGTCAAAAATGTATGCCATGCAAGTCAGCTTTGTTTTGGGCATCGTTCAATTAATAGTGTAATGGGCGATGGCTGTTCCTTTCCAGCTGACCGGATTTGTTTGAATAAAGCATTGCTTGGTTTAGATGTGTTTTTTAGTGTGTTGTTGTGAATTACAGGTCGATATGGTGTACTTGATCGCAAATAGTGCTTTCAACAATGAGTTTATGTCAATTCATACTCTAGGTTGTTGTTAGATGTTTAAACTGTGGCTGGTAGTGTACGTCTGCATTAATGCTATGGCTGTACTTACTTGATGTAAATGTACTGTATTGTACTATATTGTTTCTTGTAGGGAAAATATAATTTTCTCTTATGTATATGTTTGCCAAAATAATATTTAAAATAAACAACATTTAATTTTTCATTGAAGCAGTGGTTTGTGTGTCGTTAAAATAATTAAACACGTTTAATCCCTCAGTAATACCATTACTATTTATTTATTTTTAGATCTGTAACAAACAACTGAAAATGAGTTATTCTAGAGTGTTATATATTTATGCTTTAAATGTACCGCATGTGCTCGGTTTGACGTTTTAACTGTATCTAGCGTTGGATAATATACAGCACACCAACGCAGTGTGCCACGCACTCTTTGAGTTTTTACTAATTTTTGTTTAATTAAGGCTAACGTTCACAGGCATCTTAAACGTGCCAGTCTGAAAAGAGGAAAGCGCAGCGCACGATGAGCTTATCAGCATGTTTTCACGTGAAGTCTGCAACGCTGTGCTGATACAGCCACGGGTATGGTCTGATCTCTGCTGCGCCCGAAAGACGCAAGGAAGCCTCCGACAAACTGTGGTCATGGGTTTCGGTTAGGCGGAGGCATTCTGCTACGCCAGTCGGTCACCAGCGGTAAATCTCTGTCATGAATAATGTCATTACAATGGCTAATGAACCGCAAATTGTTATACATTTAGGATAAAAAGTGCCGCATGTTGGCGACAAACGAAAGCCCCGATTTCGGTATCTCCAAGAGCTTTAGCGTGGGAAAGCAGTTGCAGTACAGTACCTAACGTGCGTTATGCAGCAACTAACGCGCACACTGTCGTGCACGCATACCTAAAACACGAGTATACATCAGTAAAAACACACACGTTCACTATTTAAAAGCATGAGCACGAATGCACAGTGTAATAAAATGCGAAATACATCCGTGAGACTCGCCCTGGATAGCGGCGAAATGTTCGATTCTGTGGCAACTAGGAAGTAACTTCTGATCTCTTGGGCTTCAGTGGCAGTAGCTCGTGTGGGCGGCTCTTGTATCGCGGATAAAAAGGGCGCTGTGGTCTGAAAGTCATTTTCTCATATCGCTAGCACCGCAGACACGATAGCCTGCGCTAATACGCGTCTACTTATCCGCCTGTCTGGATATTTTCCTGCTTGGATTCTATAGCGGAGATCATAGGATATGTGCCCGCGGAATTATGAGAACCCCTGTCCTTCTAACAGAAGTAAGATAAAATAGGCTTTTGAGTACATTGGATTAACCCCTCTCATTCCTTATGAAGAAGGCAAAAGTAAGTCCAAACGGAGTTACATGCTTTCTTTCACGTGTTCTTGCGTCGATGTATTTGCTTTGTCAGTTAGACAACTCTCTGAAATGTGACTATGACATGAAACTTTTTGTTACTGATGTGTAGCTGCGAAGTGTTTTGGAAGTATTGCGTGGATTTAGTTTTTCTGTACGAGCGGTACTGTAAAGGAAAAACTGTTACATGCTCCTCACTTGTTGATACTGCAGGATACCCTACAAATCCCCACACCTGCAAAAACAACACGCATATTTAAAAAGAACTGGATGAGCAAAGTGTCCTGGGTTGCAATGAGTAGAGTTGGATTTACGATTCTAAGCAAAACACCCGCAAATGAAAAACACATGACAACCCATCTCAGTAAAAAAATATGTAAAAAACATAATCTGACAAGTAATTAAATCTACATATGTCTTAATTTGCATGCATGTTAGAAGACATGAGTTTATTTCCTAGCGAATGGCGACAGAGTTATTTCAAGTACTAGAACAGTTCATTCCACGAAATTAAGTAGCAGACAATAAACACTGGGCGCTGTAGCATACAAACATCGTTTATTTTAGAGCTTGGTAGTATTCACTTGTGTATTATTTACACTTACGGTTGCAAGTAGACGTTGCGCGTAACAATGTAAAATGATTTTGGCGTATGCCGTGCGCGACTGAAGGCAAGTAATCAGAATCAATTTGGGAACACGACATGAGCGTAATGCAATACTGGCCATTGGCTTAATGTTCGTTCATCACAGCTCTGCGGTGAACAGAATGCAGAAAACGTGGTCGTACGCGTTTTGCGGTTTATCTCTTAGCCTGGATCTGTTTAGCCGCGGGGATGCTTAATGTCACAGGTGAATGAGAAGGGGCGAAAGCTGTAGTGGTGGATTCTTTGGTGCACTCGCCGCTGGCAGTAACAAGCTCTGTTCGTTTTGTCAAGACGGTGAAATACAATGGCGTGGTTGCGCTCCGTCTTGTCCAAAATCGTTTATTTGAGTGATGTTCGAGTTCTTTGAGGGTCTGTCCAGTGTCAGTGTTGTTGAAATATATGATAAAACAGAAAATAATTTTGTATTTTATGACCACGATGATGAATTACTGCAAATCAAGTAATGAAACGTCATTAAAAAGACAAATCGGCCTTTAATATACAATATTTATATAAATAACGTTTTAAGTATTATTTTAGAGTAGCTCTGTACATTGCCGACTGCATTTGTATTTTATTGCTATGCATCTTATTATAGCCAAGGATGAGTTAGTCTTCAATGAGGTTGTTTGTGTCTCTATGTGTGCTAGGGCGTGTGTTTGTGCTGTGTCCTCTATAACAGCATTTCTCAAACCTCTCCTGGAGGACCCCTTCTCCTGCATGTTTTAGATCTCTCCCTGCTCCAACACAGCTGATTTAAATGATCAGTTTGTTATTAAGCATCTTCAGGAGTTCATAACAAGTTGATCATTTGAATCAGTTGTGTTGGAGAAGGGAGAGTTCTAAAACATGCAGGACAAGGGGTCCTCCAGGAGAGGTTTGAGAAACGCTGCTCTATAACGCATTTACTGAACGTTGTATAATAGTATCTAAAACGAGTCTAAGTGTAGATTCTGCTCATGGAACTAGAACACCAAGGGCATCTAGAACAGGTGAAGCCTGTAAGGTCCAGTGGCCTATTAATCATTTAAATTTCAAACTGCACCTTTCCCCTTGAAGAACATTTCCTTGTCTAAACTGAACATCTGACCTCATCTTAACATTTCCTTTTTTTCATTACCTTTTCAAGATGTTTGCTGACAGACATTAGGACAGTGGCACAAGGCCAGTTTACAAAACTGTTGCACCTTTTTTTTTATCTCACTTTTTTGTGATAGCTGGAGAGACTACACGTATCAGACACAGGTACAGCAAGAGCCCGTTCATGCAAACTGATTCGCTCCGCTAGGATAACGAGTTGTGGAATCCTGCTTGATGATAACCTCTGTTGTACTCACTCCAGTGTGTGTTGACCTTAAGCCAATCATGCCAATCAATCCAATTAAGAGAGTTTACGTAGCCAGGCAGCCAGCCTCTCTTTACCCAGGAATTTTGGGGAAAAAAATGTTAACACGCTCTTAATTAGCAATGTTGATGCTTGTCTGGGAGACTTTAGCTCACCACAATGTTGAAAAATATGAGGGAAATAGAAGGAGAATTTTGCAGAAAGTGTTGCACAAATAGGCAAAGAATGTACTAATTCCGTAGTTAGGTATTTAGTATACTCCGAGCGAAAAGATAAAAGACAGCCCTCACGCATTCACAGAATGGTTTAAATGTTTTGAATGTGTAAATCACCCTGATGACTGCCTCAGGTATCTCAGTCACCTTGCCTACTAGAAGCTGCATTTCACTCCTTTTGTTAACAACCAGTGCTCTGGTTTTATTTTGTCTGAAACAAGACCGCTGCCTCAATCTAAGGACATCTCGCTCCTGAAATCTTTCGGAGGATTGAGAGGTCTGCATTTGCCACCCCACCCCCCTCCAGAGGGAAGCCCCTTTTATGAAGAGCTCATAATTTATTTACCTACAGGTTTGTAGCAAGAAACATGTACGTAGGTTTAGGTGCAAGGTCAGCTATTCACAGTGTTCAGAGGTTGTGTTTAGATAGGACTCTTCCACCTGTACCATATGTTTTTCTTGGACATTTGGACATGAAGTGTTTAAAGCTGTTGTGTTAAACCTGGGTTCTGTGTCATCAAGTAAGACAACTAAAATGTAGTGGTTCAGTGTGTTTGAATGATCAGGCAGTTTATGTCTGTATTATCAAATATTACAATAATGTTTAATATTTATAGCTTTATTATTTTATTAAACTGATTAATTAGGCCTGTATATTTTAAATAATCACTAGCGATAAGGTGAAAATGCAATTGGATTTTCTTGCCAAATATTAAATGAACATGTGTACATAGCTTTACAGGTACGTTCTTTCTGACTTTCAGGGCACACCTGATTTGGAGCCTTTCGGGAGATTAGTGCAGGCACTAAAGTCTGGAGGAATATTATAAAGGCATTAGTTACTGTGCTGGCAGTAGGGAGGTGTGGCTTTTGCAGAATAATTGAGACTAAAATTCCACTTACTGCCTTTGGGAATAAATAGCCAAAAAAGGCACATGAGCAGACCCCTGGGAACCTCTGAGAGCTCTGGATCGCTGTAAACACTACATAGAAAATGCTACCATAGAAACAGCTTCAGACCACTGACAGTATGCCAAAGCCCTCACTCAAGCTAAAAGATCTACAGGCCTCCTCTGTCATGTGTTGTATCTTTATAAAATTGTCTGTGATCAAGCAACTATCTCTTAGGACACTAACGCTTTTTGACAATAAGGGCGTGTGCTTGTCCAGCATCCATTTCATCAAAATGGGAACACTGACCTTTACAAACCAGTGCATAAATATGTTGATGTCACTTATTAAAAATGTAGAGATGATACATAGACAAAAATGCACCACAGTAACCATTAATAAGAAGCAAACAAATCTTACACAAAATCTCTCATGGAATTGCAAAAAAAAAAAAAAAATCTCTGAATTTGTTTATCAAATCATAGCCTAGACTGTATCATCAACACACCACAATAGGGACTGTTGTGTTCTGCTCGCCAGTAAGCAACTGGAATGAGATCACTGTTTTATGTCTGAGAGGGCTTTTGCCTGAGTGGAGGGAAAATATTAGGAGACGATTAGAAACTGTAGGGCCACTACCATCCAAATACCATCTAAATTGTGTTTTTATCCCATTTTCTCTGTTTTTCATATGTTGGCCCAACTTACACTTCTAACATTACAACGTAGGGTAATGAAATTTAATACCAGAACATGTCTTCAAAACCTCTGTAGTCATGCTCCGTAATAATACAGTAATTGTAAAATAAAGCCAGCTGCTATTAAACAGGTGTCAATGAAGTTAAAATGGCTTGCTTCTGAGTGCAAACCTGGTACAATTTCTTAGGAGGCAGAACCACTCTCTCAAATTGCAAAACTGCTTCTCACTGTGGCCTAGGTATCAGCCATTCGAAAATTAAACGTCAACTACATTTTTGTTTGTATTTTTTTTTAAAGAAAAGTCAGTTTGCACCCCCTCTCTCCAAATTTATTGGTTAAAACAACTGAGCGCTCTCTTTTTAACTCATATTACTCCAGCTGTAGTGCAATAGACTACATGAAAACTACCTGATTTAAATTCTTAATTCCTGAGAAAACTAAATATCCAATCCCCAAGGCGAATTCTACAGTTTTGTCCTCATTCCTGCAATTGCAGAAAAACAGTGACCCAAAACTGGTTATTTCACATTGATTTATCAGAAGTTATTCACTTTCCAAGTTACTGCATGTATAAAGGTTGTGACCTTTCAGCTGCAGGCTGAAAGGAATTGAAATGCTTGGAAACATATATGTGCTAGTGTAACCCAGTATGTAACTGCAATAAACACCAGGTAGACTTAAGGTTAGTTGGCCTTAACAGACAATTTCATTACAGCTGTTACGCAACACTCTATCAGATGGAGATTAGCAGTTGTTCTGGATCTGAGCCACAGTGTTTAAGGAAGTGGACTTTCATTCCTAAGGTTTCAAGTCCTGAATTGCTCCAGTAAAAGTTCAGCTGTATAAATGAGTGATGTAAAATTAATTGAAGTCACCGCAGATACAAGTCTGCTAAGCAAGAAAATGTTGTTAATCAAGGCAGTGGAGAGGTGAGAAAAGAGCATTCTTTTTTTTGGTTGTTGTTATTAAATGTGTATTATATTAGACTGCCATTGTAAGGTCCCTGCCTTCCAAATGTTTACAGGTGTAGTGTTGTAACAATCATTTAGAGGTCATGATGAATCAGAAAGTAGTGTTTGGCTTTCAGATTCTTCTGCCCATGACTTATTTTGGGTAAATCCACACCTCCTTATAGAACTTTTAGGAATCTCTTCAATGTTTAATTGTATTAAATAATTAATAATTAATTGTGTTTTTAAACTACCAAGACACAGATACATAGTAAGGCATAAACAGACTAGACTAGACTATGACAAACATCCAATAAAAATTTTTGGCAAAATTAAATGTCCCTCAGACATGAACTTGCTTTCCTACCTTTGGAAAAGTAGTCTGTTTTCAGTGTTTTTATCAGTAAAGAATTTCTGAAGTGGTCATTTTCTTTCTTGTAAGTGTAAAGAAAATAGGACAGTATTTCCCTAATGAATCTCAACAACAGAGAATGTTTCCATAGCTTTATTCAGGTAAATTGTGATTATGACTCAGAACAAGGCACACAAGCCTAACTTTTAAATACCTTTCAATAGTTGATATTTCTGTTATAATTATTTTTTAATGTATAAACAGTTACATTTGTGCAATTATTGATGTCTTATAATTGTTGTCTAATTGACTCATTCATTCCTTTTCTAAAAGTGCGTCTTCAGGAGGCGGTGCAACTAAGCCATGTTTCTAACAATGTCCACGGTTAGCGGCAGCTCTTCTGTGGCGGTTTCAAGCTCCTTCCACTTTATGTTAGCCTAATTTGGGATTGAGAATTAAATACTAGGCTCATCTCACTGCGACAAAGGCTCTTCATTGCAATGCAAGTTACACAGCACGCTACAGTGGAGCGGGCACTCATTGGAAGACAGGTGCTGCTTCACTGATGACATCAAAGCAACTGGTACCTGAGAAACTGTGGGGTGCATGAGAGCAGTGAGACAAAGGCGAGGCCAACATACCCACCCGTATCCCTTAGCTTTTATCTGCCACTGTGTGCCCCTCCTTAAAAAATGATAAGAACTGCACTTAATTTTAATGTAGCATAGCTTGCTTAGTTTTGAAAGTAGTTAGTATGTAGAACTATGTGTACAAGATTAGCTAGCGACCTAGCAACTTTATTTTCTAATTTAGTGGTTGGGAATTAGCAATTGATTGATGTTTGAAACGCAATGCGAACAGTAATGGTTGCTGTTTTATTATGAAACTGGCATTCAGTAAAAAGTAAAAGTAAAAAAAAAAAAAAATTAGCATACACTTTCCATCAGACGTCTACAAACAAGGTAGCTAGCTTTGGTAAATTAAATGTAACAGAGTCTGTTCTTCACACCAGTGCAAAGTAACCAGCAGGCTAACACTACCGATTAGTTCAGCCATGGTTGTTTTCGGTAAGCAAAGGACATTTAGCTAGCTGCCTTTATAGCTGGTTCACTGAAAACATCCACCACCTCATTTAGCTAGCTAGCAAGTCAGTTGCCCGTGCGCTGTGTTTCAGTCAGATCAATACATTATAATACATTTTACAACAGATATTATCATAAAGCAGCTTTACAAACATGCCAGACCTGAACCCCCAAAAGTAACTCCTTACTGACAAAGCTATCTAGTTTACTGTGATTTAAGATACTCATCCTTTTGTTGTATCATACAGGTATAATCCAGCTACAAGACAAAAGACATGTATTCAGGAGAAATGTATGAAGGAGATGAACATGACTCACAACACCTTATGAGACGACATGGGGGCGCTAATCAAACTTTGCTCCTACACACAGATGAAATTCTGGCGTATCCACATCATTTTGCATGTATACCCATACTGTTAACAACTTGCATCATATTGAGGCTGACCTGGGGCATGGACCTGCATTGTTCATGTGGCTGGTTGATGCTTGAACTGACTCACCATCTTCTCCTTTCATAAAGAATAAGTTGTAATCCAAAAGTACTGTTCGCTGCTTCAAGAAATACTGACATTCCTGTTGGTAGACTAGGCAAGGACAGCAAAGGGGTGACTGTCCGTGTACGATTGCCGACACCCTTTTGATGGTAGACCAGATCACGGTTGTTATTTGCTCTTCTCTGAATGTTTACGACATACGCATGTTTTCCATGCACACAAGTTTCCATACACAACCTCACAGCATATTTGACAAGCCAGCTGGCTTTGGCTGAGATTGTAGTTGTAGTTATTGTGTATGTGTGTGTGCATGTGTGTATGTATGTGTGTGTGCATGTGTGTATGTATGCATATACTTTCATCTTTTAATATACTATATTCAAATTAGGCGACAACTGTGAGCTGCCTTAGCCAGCTAAATATGTTAAAGAAATTTCTATTTTGCTTGCTGTCCATGTTGTCAATATTGTAACTTGAGACCAAAAATGAGCCAAAATATTACCACATGCTGCTATCATCATACTGGACCATCACATTTCCTGTTGGGCAAGAGAGGCAAGTCCTGGAAGCCTACTGGACTGCCTCTCTTCTCTTCTGCCTCAGCTCCTACTTGTTCAGTTCAGACTTATTTTTGCGTACGTCACAGGTTAATGATGTTACAGGTGTAAGTGAAAGGTGAAAGGTAACTCCTACTATATAACTGAAGGACATTGGTGATCCAGGAGTGGCCACAGATTTAAAGGGAAGGAAACCACTCAAAAGTTAGTCAATCTGATTTGCTCGTGTTAGTATTCATCTGTACACATGGATAATTAACCACATAGTGGTGACAACCAATGCAAAAATGATTTTGAGGCAGCAAATGAGCAGTATAGTAATATCCAGAAGTGCATTGTAACATTGCAATATCATGGTTTATAATAAATTATCAAGCATTGGCAAGTATATTTGGGATTATTGAAAGACTTCACATGGAATTCACTTTGTTATCCGGCTTCAAACATTTTGGTGGAAAAAAATTAATATGAATATGTGCAATAAAATATAATACATGTTCTCTGATGGTTCTCTGAGTACAGTTGAAAATGGAAAATGTTAGCCAAATGTTACCCTATTATTATTTCAAATAATGTAGGTGGTGTTATGTGTGCGGGCCTTATTACAAAATGCAGCCTTTTCGTTCAACAATAATGTGCTATTTTAGGTTAGGTTATCTTTATTATCCCACTAGGGGAAAAATGTTTTGCAGCCAGGGTTCACATCCAGCAGAATACAAAAGGACAACATCGACTACAACATCAGCACAATAATCATAGTACAGTACATAGTACAGCTAGTGCAGGGAATGGAAGTTCATACCAAGTCAAAAATAAATAAATATGCTGGTGTGCAAATGTACAAATGTGCAATGTGTCGGCAAAAGGAAATTCATACCAAGTACAATATGCTAGTGTGCAAATATGCAAATGTGCCAGTGTACAAGGTAGTGCAAGGAATGCAAACCAGACTGCTATCTGCCCTTAAGCATATCAGTTGCACTAGGGATTAAGGAGACACGGAGTCTCTTAGTCCTACAAACAGTAGCCCTGAAACAGCGACCTGAGGGCAATAGCACAAACTCCCCCTGGAGTGGATGGTCCTGACGATCCAATAGCCCTCCTAAGGACCTGCCTGTTATAAATGTCCAAAAGCTTGGCATGACTCCCCCCTGAGATCTTACTGGCCATATCAACAAGACTTCGAAATCTGTTCTTGTTGGACAAATTTAAGTTTCCAAACCACGCAATAATACAAAAGGTTAAAATAAAACTTCTATAAAAGAGAGTATTTTTTGATCTATGGGTGGTCTCACAAATTTAAAGGTAATCAGGGTTTTTAAACAAATTGCTGCGGCCAAAAAAAAATGTACCAGCAGGATAGTACCGGGGAGTATTTATGTTACAGTCATTTTCACTTTTATTAATCTGTAAGATGCAAATGATTGCACAATGTCTTGGAAAAGGACACATTGTTGTGATGACTGAGATTTGTGTGTGCGTGTGTGTGTGTGTGTGTGTGCTTTACTTCTTCATTCCAAAAATAACAATCTCTGAGGACTCCACTGCTGTGGGCTGAGTGCTTTTGCTCTACTCCTGCTTTATGTTAATGAAATGCATTTCTTTGCTTTCATTGCCATATGTTAATGTCTCATAACTTGTTTTTTCTCAAGGCCTGATGTAATATTCATTAATTTCATTCATTCTGATGTTTCATCACCAGACTAGAAACAATGTCGATGAATCCTGCTCATATGCAAATGAAATATATTATAATGTATTGAGAAACATGTTGTTCAGCCCAGGATTATATTTCAATATATAGATAAAGCTAAAAATAAAATGTGATCTCAATGGGTGAAGTGGTTAGTAGTTCTACAGGCCCTACAGCGCATACTTGACATGCCAACCTGGGTCAAGAACCATCTGTAATATTTTTCCAGTGTCCTTGTTCTGCATTTTATCTATATCTACTCATGAGACCCATGGATGAATTTTTACAGGAATACAGAGTGCAATAATTTAGTCAGGGTCCACATCTGAGCCTTTTATAGCTAAATGTAGCAAGAGCCAACATCCTGTTTTAAGAATAAAATGTAACATTTCCTCAATGCAGCGAAAGAAGTCAAACGTGGAATACATAAAGGAGAGTAGCACCTGACAGTTCCTCACCGATGTTTGCAAACCTCTTGCAAAAAGTGGAAGATCCAGTAATCTCAGGGTGGAAACAAAATTCCCAGAGGGCTGTGTATGTAGTTGTGTTCGAACAAATTACCCTGGCCTAATTAATGCAGTTAGTTAATAAACTGTAAACATTTACACCTTTGCATTTCACAGCGCATGCTGCAAGAAAATGTTTCCTGAGACCCAGAGGCAAGGACAGCCTTCATCTGTGATTTATCTTTTGCAGAAATGGAGAAGCAGAGGTCGAACCACAGAAATAATTGAATTTCGGAGCAGAGGTTGGCGCAAAACCAATGTACATTTTGCTCTCCAGGAAGAGTTTGACAGCTCTGGTGTCTGTAAGGCAACAGTAAATATTTGTGAGTGAATATATTGTGAATATTATGCAACGGGGTGATTATAGAGGCTAAAGCATGAGCAGTTGCCTCTTACAGTCTATGGCCAACATGTTCCTTGATATATTCTAATTTGGTTATGCAGAAAAGCAATATGCTTTTGAGTTATTGCATGCTAGTCAATGACAGGCATTTCATCAATTTTTTACTAGCACATGAGTGCATGACTCCATGTTATTTGAGTACTGTGAAGGAAATGATGTGTACCATTTCCTGAAAGTACCGAAATATGACACTGGACTGTATTTCAGCAACAACTTAATGAAGCAGAAAGTGAGACACACTTGTCATCTAATGATGTCTTCTTTTCATGGTTAACCAATACCTTCTATATGACCCACACGAGGCACTCAAAACTCACTGTCTTTGGTCAAGTCACTTTTGGCTTGTTAAGTCCATTCATTATCTGTGTAAAGCTAAACCATCACTTTGAATTTCTCCAACACTGCACTGAGAGATGTTAATGACTAATTTTAAAAACACTGAATCACTCACGGGGCTACGCGTGCCCATGTGTGTACTCTCAGGTAATAGTGTTACTCAGGCAGAAGTTACATCCTGGCCTTCAAACGAGTAAACAAAGTTAACGGGTCCCGCTTCATAGATACTGTGAAAAACAAAGGAAGAAGAAATTAAATGTGGCATTAAGGTGATCGTAAACAGAAAGATGGTGTTTTTGTTTTAGCTACAGTGTTTTAAACAGCCCCTTAGCTGTAACAGGAATTATAAACCAGCTGAGTCTGACAGAGCATCATAATGCAGGTTTTTATAGAGAGGATGATTTCACTTCAGGTGTTCAAAGGTATTTTTTAGATCCTTGTAAACTTAATAGCCCCCAAATGCTTTTAAAATGTGCTCACTCAAAAAACAAAACAAAAAAAAACTTGAAAGCACATGTGGGGCTGGCCTTTGACACATCATTTATGTAGTTTACCTCACTGTTGTCCCTGAATGTGGATATCAAACTGAGATGATCATTTTAAAACTGAGAACAGTCCATTATCCATTAGGGTTATATTAGTAATATGAACCTCTGAGGAGGGGTTGACCAAGTTGATGGGTCCTGTAGCGCTGGTCTATAGGGCTTTGTGTGATTTGTGTGCCTTCCTTGGAATTTAACTATCACAATGGGAGGTGTTGTTTTTTCATAAAACCACACCAAGCATCTTAAGTCATAGGGTTACTTGTTATTCCACTAATGGTCAAATTTAGTTACTTGTTTCTGGACTTCTGAAATCTGTGTCAGCTTGGGAGTTTTCCCTAGTCTAGGTTTCCCCGTGTGTCTCCAGAATGTTCTTGTGAAATATTTATCCCACACTGTGTAAAATCTGATTTTTTGGTACTCGGAAATGGATTCCAAGTAAAGAAAGGGACAGGAAATTCTTATATGAAACACTGTCATATGTGGATCCTGCCCCCAGTACGCTTTGAACAATATTGTCTTGTGAGAAGAACAGTTAAAATAATTGTAATTAAAATATAAAGCAGTGTGGAGTTCCATACCCACCATGCATCAATCAGTTCAGTAATCCTTGGCAGTTGTGCTTATTCAGGCAATTTTCTGTCACACCCATGCAACAACCCATTCACTGTATACACAAGGAGTTTTACCAGTGCCACTGAGGTAAACTCCTTTGCTCAAGGGCATAATGTCAGTCTCAGAGGATTCAAATCCATAAGGAGCAGGGGACGTTACGAAGAAGATATTTCACATTACTGTATAGTGCTGTACAGTGCTGAGAAAAGCAAACAGTATGGAATGCGTTTTCATTGCTTCTGAATTAAAAGTTCAAGTGTACGCTTTCACACTCAGATGTGCGTAAGCCCAGGGAGAGAGGCTTTGGATTTCATTGGCTGCTGATTCGGATTCCAAGAGACAAAAGCTTCTCATTAGAGTGCTGTTTATGCACACACGCAGGTGCATCGGTGAAATCAGTAAACAAGAGTTCTGCCGTGAGGGAAAACTACGACAATTCATGATGACTCTACCGACATGGAATAAGATCTTATTTCTCTCAGTCATATGGCTTTTAAGGCCTGCTTTAAAATGACACATTGCATCAAGTAAGATAAAGATAAGATAAGATAAGATAGATCGGTAAGATAGATCTACGTGCCATAACAAGCTCATAATGTCTCTGTTTATCCCTCTGGAGATTTTATTTCCGAATCAAATGTTCACTCCTGCGGAACATTACGTGACTAAGGGTTTTTTACCAATAGAATATGTCAGCTAATCATACTGGCCAGACGAATGGTTATAATTTTGATTAGCAGCTTGTTGCAGCACTTATAACCTAATTGTCTTGTTGATAAGGAAATGAGTCCCAGGCTTTTCCATGCCTTTCCTGTTTCATGTTGTCCCAATTCTTCTGAACCTGGATGAACTCTTCGCTACGAATAGCACACTGTGAGTCAGATTCATTGCTTGTTTTCATGAATTCCTTGGAAGGGTGGTAACTGAAGGTTTTTTTTTTTATATTAATATCAATCCATCAGATGCTCAGCTGACACAATGTGTGCAGAGGATGAACGATTGTCGTATGTTGTTTTAAAGAGCTAGCTATACCTGAGGTACCAGATCTGGTGGTGTTTGTGACAGGGCATAATTTTCCATTGGGTTTAGCCTATATATGATTAGTTTTGGACCTCACCTATCAACCTACTGAGGAAGAGGGCCCTGCCCTGACTACAGGGACAGTAGAAAGGCCTCTAGGCTTCTACAGCACCATTGTGCAATATCCAATTACTTTAAGTATGCAGTGCGAGATAAATTGGCGCTCAAAGAAATGGGCTTGTTTTAAGAAGATGACTGCCATGTCACTCTGGTGTCAAGCCAACATTTAACAAATAGGCTTTGAGCTAAGCGGTCCTTTTTCTCTCGGCAGTGCTCTCCTCTGAGCCACAAATGACCGTCCCTGCATCGTGTGCTCGAGGAAACGTTTTAACTTGTGGTTCCTCCGGACTGAAAGTGGTTGTCATTACGATAAATCTGCACTGTGTTCCTCGAGAAATTGTGGCTGAGACCACACGCAGAATGTGTACATGATATGTTACAGTATCCAAAGGAAAACTGGAGATTCATATTCCGCTTTGTTTATGGTGCTGATTGATTGCCAGTGGTTGATCCCAGCGCAGGAATAACAAAAATCAGACTGCAATACACTTTCTTTAGGTGCAACTCTGCGTCATGTAATTAAGATACTCAGTTGAAAGCACATGACACAACATCACAAAAATGGGGGCAACTCAGTCCTCACACTTTGCAATTTGTTCTTAAGAACATCAGAAGTGGCGAGGACAGGCTGTTTGGCCCGTTGGATGTAAGTGAATTGAATCATTGTTACCTTTTGTTAGACATGTTCTTTTGTTCATCTCTGGAAAGCACTAAAGTCATAATGTTACATTTGGTAGCTATATGGGTCACTTATAAAAAACTCCAAGCCAAAGTATAAGGAAAAATAAGCAGGATGTTTTTTTTTAATCTGCATTTTCATTGCATTTGCACAGCATTTGTATTAATCTCAGAATTAAGCAAGGCATGTTCATGTGGAACCATAAGATCAACAAAATCGACGCGTGTGTTCGAACCTGATAAAAGCTATGTCTGCTTTAGCTTCACTATCTTATCTATCAATGACATCATAGCTGCAATTCTGTTTGTGTGCATCTAGTTATGCTGAACACACTTTGTTATTGGTTTCCACCAAACATTTTAAATGCACATCTTCGGCATTCTAAACCTGTCTGATGTCATTGTAAGCTTTTTTGTCTGATTTTCAACACATGAGTTCTGCAAAGGATGATGTCCCAAGTTGGGGAAAAAAAGATGAAAAAAAAAAAAGCTCAACTGGGTGTTTTGAAGCAGTGTGGCTTTGTTTGATATGATATCAGGAAAGCTCACCAGAACAGAGCCACAGATAGATTTACACTAAAGAGGCTGTTGTTCTGGATCAGTGCTGCAACAGAGGTCCCCAGTACTCTAACTTGAGAAACTGTCCAGACCTGGGGCCAGCCTATAGTCTCCATTCATAAAAACATTTAAGTCCTTAAATGAACAATTCATTTACACACAGAACATCCCAATGACATTTTGATGACATCTTTTTTTTTTTTTTTTTGGTGGGTGGGGGTTGGGTGAGCAGTGGTTTTACTTCTATCACACAATTTTGGACATCTGTGAACATATTTACTAAAATTTCCAGCCTTCCCTTTCTCAAGAGTGACAGAAAAGTAAACTCAAGTTCAATTCATGAATACAATCAATCCATGAAACAAATTTTACATAGTGTCATGTCAGTAAATAGTGTTTAAATACACTGGAAGCAGAAAAGGAGTCTCTAAGGCTAGCAGACCTGTTTGCAAATCCGCAGTGTGTGATGCATTATTTATTTTACAGAGCTTCCGGAGTATCTTGGCAGCTAGCTCATGCTGGCCTTCATTTTGCATTTCAACATCCAGTTTATGTTATACAGAAATGCCCCACTCACAATTCAGTCCCATAGCTACAGCCCCGAAACCCCCGAGTCAGAAAGGGAGGAGAGAAAATGTTTTTATTACTGCCCCCATTGTCTGGAGATGGAGCGGTGTAGTGGTAGTGGCCACACGCACACACATGCAAAAATGTGTGTGGGATGACATAAATCTGTTGTCTGTTTGATGCAATAAGAAACATATGTTGAAGAGACTGGGTCTACATGCACACGAGGCACACCCCAGCTTGAAGTTGATACCAATACCAGTAGAAATTCAGTGTAGCAATTCCATTACATTACCAACAATCCAGGACTTGGGCCACTGATGTCAACATGAGTGCTCTGCTATCTCATTGATAGGCACTTACATGACCATGTGCATTTGGAAGTTGCTGATGACATCAATCCTGCTTTTACCAGGTTTTTCCCATAAAGAGTAACAGACTGGTACACAGACCACAGAATACCAGCGAAAGCTATACCACCACAGCACAAGATTGCGGCAGCATTTTTTTTGTTTGTTTTTTTTTTTTTTAACGATGGCACGTTTGCCTAAATGCCAAAAAGTCACAAGTCAACATGCTGGCAGGGGGCAGGCGAAATGTCAGAAAATAACACATTATTGGCAGATGAGGCCTGACTCTGCCATTGCAGACAGGAGTAAACAAACAAATAAAACAGTGAGCAGTCTGTCAGCATGCCTGCTGAACCAAAGTACGTCAGAGCGAGAAACCTGGCTCTTACATTGGCTTCTGTGACAACATAACCCTAAAGAAATGTGACTCCTCAAAATCGAATTTGGAAAGGGATTTCTAAGGGGCTATTATACGGCGGGCCCCGTCCTACCACCCGCACCCTCCTTCTGTCCGTCACACTCATCTCGCTAAGTTAAGAAATGCCTCACTTCCCCTTTCTTCTCCTGAAGGAGAGGGCTGGACTCTAATTCGAGTCCTCCGCTCTCTAATTTGGGCCGGCTTTTGCTGTGCCTCATTTTACCGTTGCCCTCTCTCGTCTGGAATTCTCCTTCCCCTCCGCTGCTGCGGGGGAGAGGCGCCGGGAGAGGCGGAGAGACCATTACATCCGAGTGATTGACGTGTTAATCGCTTAATTACGCGCTGAACCCGGCGGTGACTGCTCGGCCTCCAGAAAGCCATCGCACTTTGCAGAAAGAGGCTGTCACTTTAATTAGGTTAGAACCCCTGAGCCGAATCACTTGAAAGCCTTTTATCTGCTTTTCGGTCGCATTCTTTTTCTCCAGCGTCTTCTGCAGAGAGTTTATCAATGTGGGGGGCTGACAGCGATATTAATGCTTTTGCCTCGTGTAAGGAATTGACAACCAGGCGTCAACATGCGGAGGTGGAGGAAGGCCATACAGAAAGGTTACAGTTAAGACTGCTTAACAGGGGTGCTGTGCGCTGGGCATCCGGCTGAGGAGGTCCTGCGGCCTCTTAAGTTGTTGCCAAGTTAAGTTCCATTGAAAACGGATTACCAGATACTGAATTTTCAATGTCAATTGTAGAGCGGCAGTTTCTTGTCCCTGTAGCGAATCTTTGACTGTAGTTCAAAGGCACCAGAATATGTCAGGAGAAGAAGGACTCCATTTTTCAAATGAAATGAAAGGAATTGCAAAAATGAAAGAAATTTCTCCCGGGGGGAATGTATATCAGTTAGTTTTAAAAAATCTATTTACATGTTTAAATAAGAGGAGTAAATATACTGCACCCAAATAGTTTGTAAATATTTTAGCCCCTTTAAACTGAGAGAAGTAATATATGGCACTGACATGATGGTAACATATTTTTTGTGGCTCTTTTTTGGGAAAATACCATCTGCACTATAAAAGTCATAGTCATAATAAATGTGTGATCTGTGACAGTCTTTTGGTTTTGTTTTATTTTGTGGGTTGGCCACTGCTTAAATTGGTAGTGGTAAACAAGGCTATGTACACATTCAATTGCGGTGTATTTTTTTATCAGGAGAGATATTTCATGGCATGTAATATCCTATTTTCCTCATGTTCGCTGTTTGTAATGATTCAGTCTTGAATAGTAGTGGTAGACACTGGTTATTTTCTAAATATTTTGCCTTGTGCTTGTCTCATTTTTTTCAGATTTGGATAAGAGCTTGTGTCTGCGTTCTAATTTATACCACTTTTGCTGCATGTTCACGTGGAACTGGAAATCCAACATCTGATGACGACGACAGGATCTCATTATTGGTAAAATCTGTAATTGGATATCCACACTTGGCTACCTGCCAGGTGGATATCTTGAGGATGTTTTGAAAGTGAACTGAAAAAGCCAGGCTTCGTAATACATTCACAAAGGGGTTGTCATATTTATCTTAAATTCCATCCAACTTAATGTTTTTATAAATATATGAATCTATTTTTGGCAGTAGTTATACTTTTATGTTTGGAGGTACTTCACACATTATTATATCTACTACACTGAAATAGATTTGCTTCTCTTTTTGAAACATTTGGGCTTTTGGCATTATGTATAGAAAAACTCTATGGTAAGCAAACATATAATCCTGGCCCACTGCTCATTGCAGCTTCACCTCACTTACCCAGCATGCATTGTTGGAGCTAGCCAGAGAATTTTACATTACATTACTTTTGCTTTACAAACACTTATCTTATCTAGAGCAACTTGCATAGCTTACTTTTTTCCCCATGGCATCCACTTATACAGCTGAATATTTCCTGAGGAAATACGGGTTAAGTACCCAGCCCAAGGGTGCAACAGCAGCTGCTAGGTTAACAAGCCCAGGCCCTTCACACAGCACCACACAAATACCGAGAAGAGCCTTTGCAATGAGGTTAAAATGACCATAATCCATGGAATGTTTTCTCTTTCTTGGCAGAAACAGAATATACCAAAAGATTACAAGATTCCTGTTCGTTTCGTTCCCAAAGAAGTGGTAAGTCATGTATAGTTTTTGTCAAACACTCAGTAATGTTGATACGATGGCTGACTAAAGAAAAGCAATTTGCACCCACATAAGCATAGAGTGAGAATGACAGAGAGAGAGAGTGGTACAGGCCAGGACTAGACCACCCCTCTCCTTACCCTGGAACTCTTGAAAGAGAAAACTGCATTGGGCACATGGTTGCCTTTGTCAATTTAGCCTCATAATTGATTCAATTACACCGTTAAGTCTTCAGAGACATGAGCTTTCAAGACAACAGCTTTCAAGTATTAAATCTTGTTAAATCTTGTTGGCTATTTGTAACAATTTTGCTGTGTGTGTTTCAGAGTGGGATGTGTTGGGTCGAGCTAAACGTGTTTCATCTGGAGGTGAGCTTGACAGCACTGGCGGAAATGTTTGGAAATATATCCTCCAACAGAAACGATATTAGTGTCCTTGTCCAGATGCTGCAGGACGTGCGGTATCGGATTGGGAACGACCTGGTAGGTTGCCTCCTTTTTCTGATGTTCACCGATCCTACCACATTTATATTACATCCATTCTGAGATGAAGCCTAGCATTATGTGAACGTGTTTCTCCATCAGGGCTGATTAATCTAAGGGTTTTTTCTCTGTGTCCCTAGGAGATGATGATGGAAGAGTTTGAATGTCATTACAAAGATGAAAAATGGCAGACAGCCAACTATTTTGACTATGTCAAGGACTTTTTAGCTGCTGCCGCTTCAGAAAACAAAAGCACAGGGTGCGATTCTCCTTCCTGCCCTACAACAATAGCAACCCCATCAACTCCAACACCAACTGCAACAGGTGAGTATATCAAAGCCTGTATTCAGTACATGCCCTTCATAATTTTGAGCATCATATTTAAGCAAGTGTTCATTTTCTCAATGCCCAATCAGAAGTTTGGGAATCACTAAAATGAATGAAAATATATAGAAATAGAAAATATAAGCACCTGCATAAATTCTGTGACCCAAGTCAAGGACAAAGTGCACCATGGTGAAAATGAAAAGGGGTCCAAGGTTTCCTTGTTAAAGGCTAACATACTTTTCTAACATTTAGAAATTTCATACCTTGCATACTGCATACCCTGTGTTTTAGTTCTCTGTTTACAACTGTTATATGCACTCTTGGGATAAGTGCACTATATGACAATCATCCTATGCATGAGAAATTATCAGGATATTACCTCATTATTGGCTAGACCTCTCACAGCCTTCTCCAAGCACAAGAGAAGGCTGCTGCTAAAATACCTGGTAATTAACTAAAAAATGCAGTCATAGATGCTTACCTTATTACATTATTTTGACATTATTGCACTTTTTTTTTAATTTATTATTGGTTCAGAAAATGCTTTAATCCAAGGCTGTGAAAGAGGCATTAGAATACATTAGATACAACATAGGCACAGAGTGAAGTGGAGAGGGAAGATCTAATAACAACAATAATGATGTGGCATTAATTCATAAATTCAACCTATTGCCTAAGTGCCCTACATCAACAAAGACCATAAGTAGATAAGATGCAGTTTATCCACAAAAAAGAAGCCATTAGATAAAAAAGCCACTCATAATTAATCATTATTGCTTGACTACCATCTCTATTAGCATTACCTCACACCATTAGAAGTTATTTCACACAAAGTGTCCTGTCAGAGGTTTATATATTCATTTCTTGCTTTTACGGCTTGCAGTTAATATTCAGCGTTAGCATCACAACAGGTGACCTGCAGAGCAGGGGCCAGATACTGTATCCCTCCTGCGGGCCCTGGGAATGGGTGAGAAGAACCGAGTCACAATTGTCAACGTGTCGATTACACGATTACACGGCCTCCTTCAGATCTCCCACAGTATCCACGCCTTTAATAGCAGCCCTGGATCAATCTTTTGTCAGCTACAGGGACTGAAAAGAAAGCTACTGTAGGATGAACTTTTTCACTTGTCACAGCACAATATGCTGATTTCATCGCAGTGTGTTAACACTCCACCCTCTTTTTTTTTTTCGTAGAACCTCTCACCAGCTCCCCGAAAGTGTCTGGCTGTGTGACAGCGCCAGACTGCAGCATGCGTAAGTCTACAGTTTGGGAACAACTTCAAACTCCAAAATACAGAAAAAAAGGAATCCAAATACATTTATCTCATAAACCACAGCGCTCTGAACTTTGTGCACATAGGGAAATGTATGAAGTCGTATTTTTACCTCTTATTACACTTGTATTACCCCAAAAACAGGTTTCTCCGTTGCAGAGATCTTTAGGTGCTATAAAATATAAAAGAGAGAAGGCAAGTTGTTTTCCTTTGGTGATTGGGTTAAAGTTCAGATGAACTGAGATAATTGAGGGGGATTTACGAGGAACCTCTGGGGCAAAGGCTATCTTCATTTTTCGAGTAGTTTCAGACCAGACCACAGTTTTCTCACAAGGCCTTTGAGGAGAAACTCTATCCTGCATTACCAAAGCAAGCCGGACTCCCTTCATTGTGCTTTTACAATGACATCTGAGACAAACTGTAGACTTCCAAACAAGCCTCATGAATAAAAATATACAGTAGTCTCGCATACGGGATGTGGGGAATAAGAGGCGTTGTGCATGCTCTGTGTAGAATCTGATCCAAAAAACACATACTTCCTTTTTATTATGTGTGAGATAACTGTTTTTTTGAAAATTATTCTCTTGCATGCCTTCGGAATGGCAACTGTAAACACTTGCACCCTAATTGAAATCAGATGTTACAACAGGGTAATATTCAGTCCAAGTTAATCAAGCAATCTACCTTATCTGAAAACTGGAGTAATGTACAGGACCCATAAGAGAATGAATGAAAATGTATACCCACACCCACACCCGACCCGTTATGAAAGCCAATCCGCATCGCCCAAACCGCCCAAAGTATGCGTCAATCAACCACCCGAACCTGACCCAATCTGCAAACCTGTATAGCGATGGTATCCATATCATAGAGTAAGAGATAACGTTTTCTTATTTAGTGCACGTTTCAAAAAGGACAGACACTTGTGTAGACAACAAGGTTTTGCACAAGCTACAGCACGGCTACAGCAAAGTGAGCAGCATTGTACTATCTCGTTTTTAGACTGTTTGCCTAAACGTTAGCATAATACATTGATTGCAAGGCATAGCCTGTTGTATCTTAGCCTTATCTTAGCGTCTGGGTCTAGCCTACTAAATAAACAGATGAATTGTTCCAAACGGTGTTCTTTATTGTTGAATAGCAGCAAAACAAGTAACCCTTCATTAAAGACATGAACATCATATTTGTACAATGCCGCACAACTCAAACAGATAACGTAGGCTGGTGTCATCGGACAGGACAACCTGCCCGAATCTCTCCCATACCTTTTTAGCTCACTTCATGTGCAACATTAGCATTGCCCGTTTTTAACTTTTCTTTGATTAAGTCGGCCATATCGTCAGTGGTAGCCTCTTCTTTCTGAACAAAAAAAAAGAGTTTTGGCGGTGTATAATCTAAACAAAAGCTACGGATACCACTTAGGGAAAAAAAAAACTTGTAGGTGAAGCCTATTATCAACACTCTAAAACACATGCATTGACCAAAACCACAATCGCAAATTGATGATAAAGCTGCTCATAAGCTATTTGGCCAGGCTATAATTATAAATTATGGCCTAGCCTAATGCATTATAAGAGATAGATGTGTGATAGATGCAGGTTACTTTATAGTTCGGTAATGCAGATTATTGACATCCAGGGCATAAGAGGACCTACACCTTCCGGTGCGTGCGCGCTTGAGAGAGAGATAGACAGAGAGTGACAGAGAGGGGGAAGAGAAGGTGGAAGGTGGACTAGTAATCACAGCCTCTCCTGGAGCATGCAATTTGAAGAGCCTATAACGCAAAGCCTATTGCACGCAATGTTTCTGTAAGTTATTTATAACTTAGTCGGAACGCTGTTTTGTCACTTTTTGACCTGACCTGCCCGAACCCGCGATATTTTCTAGTAAGCTTACCGAACCCGCCCGACCCGTGGGTTATGGGCAGACCCGTGCATCACTACCGGCTTTCATGTTTTGGGCTGTTTTATCATTAAAACATATTTGATGGACCGGGTCGACCTCGTGGATCTCAGTGGTATTTTTATTGGTTTACACTTAGGTCAGTCCGCAGAGTGACCTGGATGAATTCATCCGAATCACCAGCGTGGAATGTTAACATCTGTCACATTTATGTCTTTGCCTTGTAAAAGCCTGTCTACCGTGTCAAGAGTAGGAAGCCGCACACAGGCGCAGATTCAGGGCCAGCGCTTAGTGACGGATTAGGACAGAAATTTGTCAGGGATAACGGCTGACTGTTTTCATTTAGTGTCACGGTTTTGGCTAGTAAATCAAGCAGTCGATCTAAAGGGCCGCCACCAGTCCGGCAAATAAGAGTAATCCCATCCACAGGTATGTCAACAGCCCGGCTTTGGTGTCGACAGCCTGTTTGGTCAGGGGAGAGGCGTGTGATTTAGTGCCTTCGCGCTACGGGCCGTGAAAGGAGACCACATGTGGTCCTCTGGCTCCCACAATGGATGTGGAAGGCAATTCACTTTCAGTGCTCTGCCAGAGATACTGAGCTATGCTGGAGATACTTACGTCCTTGATACGACCCAAGGTCATAACAGCTAATTCTAATGATGTAAACCATAAGGGGCTTCACCTAATATTTCAGTGTGTCTGTCTGTGTTTGTGTAAGAACGACAGAAACCACATACTGACTACGGCAGTAGCATTTGGCGAATAAATAATGATGTACTGAACCCATATAATGACGCCTGTATTTGAGGAAGGCCCATCAGCCCTGACATTAACTCACTGAGTCAAGAACTTCATCAGCCAATTACCCAGAGATCAAAGGGGCACAGTAATACTGCTTCTGACTCTGCCATCAGCTGTCCCCCTGCTGTAAGCTGCCTGTAAGTGTGTAGAGGACAGTCAAGTGTAATTCAAGCATTTTCTCATTTCATAGTTTCTTGACTGAAATCAGCTGACACTGTGCTTTGGACCTTGTCCAGGGAAACACATGAACAACTAAAGACTCTGAAGACTGCAGACACTGGAGTTTTTTAAGGATTTATTTAAGGATTCTGCTGCCATTTTGCTAAGCTTAATCACTATTTTAACAAACTGTGTTCCTCTGTGAAGAGAATCATGACACGAGAGGTTTGCTTTGTTGCAATATATACCCCGAGTTCACTTTTAGATGTATCTACAGATGCGCACTGAAATCATTGGGTACATTTACCCAAATCCAGATGTTTCCGCAAATGTCCTCATGTCCAACAAAGCATTTGGTAAATATGCCGTGTCCTCTGAAACCAATGAATAGTTTTGGTAAAGTTATGAAAAGCGTTGCCTGCTGAGATGACGTTAAAGCATCTAAGTGAATCCTTACTGCCGGTGGATGCTGGAGTGCACATGAGTGGGGCGTCCGCAGATATTCTTTGGCCTCACCTGTTTTAAATCCGCTTTGAAGTTTGTCGAAATATGCCCCATTTGCAGGTAGGAATTTGTGCACTGAGTGAAAATGTGCCAGATTTTGTGAAATACGCTAATTATTTAAATTTGTCAAGAAGTTTGGACTCATTATCCCAGCAAACATTTCTGTCTTTGGTTTATATTCAAATGGTCAAAAACACACCAATGAACATGAGTTTGAGGAAGAATCACCTTTATCATTTTCCAGAACATTGTTACCAAATAGTAATCACAGACTATTCCACCGCCTTTTTCTCTTAAACACAAGCAGACAAATCTAATTGTCTGCCAATTTCAACATTAAACAACACATGTCTCTGGAATGTTGGAAGCCTCAACACATTCAATTGAACAGACAAGAAAATCATTCTCTTGCAGCAGCGACATTTCACCTGTTGGTAACATTTTGTACAGATAGCATATCACAATTAACTTGATGCGTTCCATTGCCTCTTGACATAACTGATTTTACTGGTGGCAAAATCAAAAATTCTCCATCTCCTGACAGGATCTGCAGTTGTTCTTGGTGATAAAAATACATCATTACTTTTTCTGATGAAACACCGGACTTCACTACGGTATTCTGTCAATTTGTATTAGCCACAAATTTGCCAAAACAAGGAACTGCTTAAGCCCTGTTATAGGGTGGTCACAGAGGCTGCTGTAGTACACCAAATGCCACAGTTACTATTGTTATAGTTCAGGCGAACAGGCAAAAGTGTTTCCATGAAACAGCGGTGATGTACAGTCTTAAACTACCATGTATTTGCTCCCTAACATCGCAACTTCAAATGTCAATTACAAAAGCTCATCTGCGCATCAGACTTGACTCTTGAGTCACTGCTCTAATTGTGAATGAAAACATTACAAATGCTTCCTCAATCCCGCTATAAAAGGCATCTCGTACTGTGTTTGGCTGAAAGTAAAGATGATTCACTTTAATTGGCTTACAAAACACTGTTTCATCTCCACAGTGATTACACCATAGCAAGCATTTGGTACTCATAAGTGTCCTGCACAAAATACGTTGATTAGACTTCAATGAACTGCTGACAATTTCTCCTTTGCACACGCCCACAGAGGGTTCTTCTGCTGGGGCTGACAAAGTATCATTGCTAATGTGAGTGCTGGAAAAAGCTATTTAAAGTTGCTCCTTTAATTATAGGATATTATTTCAATACATATGGACAACTGAACTTCGATTTAAATGAATCAAAATGGAAACTGCAAGATTAAAAATCTGCAGGAGCGTGATTTTATAACGTCTTACAAATATATATTCATTACAAAAAACTAGAAACAACTTAGCTCCAAGACTTCGTGTTGATGAACGCAGGTGTTTCTCGTATATTATAGGCATTTAATTATTGTGACACTTACTTAAACAAAGCACGGATATAGCTGTCACCAGACCGCTTGTTGTGTACATGTAAATGATTTCCATATTACACTGGAGTACTTTCTGATGGTACAGACTGGCTTATGGAGTTATTACAATTATATTTGTTCTAATTACATGAGCCAGTGATGCCAGTGTAAATCACAGCATTTTTTGTGCCCTGCTCATTTCTATTTAATGTGTTTTGTTCTGTGAATCTGTCCATTCAAGGCTGAGATTTTGCTAACAAACATTTACTGTCGTCCTTTGCAGGGACAGAACGTCAGTACTTTCCAGAAGTTGTACAGAAAAGCCTTCTGTCACTGCTCCTAATTCCAACGGCTGCAGTTGTGTGTTTGCTAGTTTGGAAGGTAAGGAATCGCTGCAGGAAACTACCCTATGAAGCAATACTGCTATGTAACATAATGTGTGTGTCCTCAGCCTTAAGTTGTAGTTCTTCTTTTTATAAATAACAACGGAAGCCACGGAAAGGAACAAAAAAATATTGTGCATGGTGGAAATATACATTCGTTGCTTGATTTTGTCATTGACACTTAAGAAAAAAAGTAGTTAGATTAAATCTAAAACTAAACTAAAATTTAAAACTTTATTTTTAGTATGCAGCCCCTTTTTACTCTACAGTACATATGTTGGTATGTTTTTAGGTGCAGTATGAAGGAAACTAGAATTTTTTGTTCCAGGTAAAAAACAGAAGAAGAGCACCCTCCTCAGAAGGAAATCCTGAAAGTGGAGACCTCTTCCATACAGTGGAAGAGAACAGACCGCCTTTAGATGACATATCTGAAGAAAAGTAATTCAATTTATATCCCCATCTGAATTCATCCTTAAGTTATTTAGTTTTTAGTTTTTTTATCTTAAAAACACAACTCCTTTTTTCTTGATTATGTTCAAGGTCACTTGTGCATGTTTTCTTAAAGGTCACCTTGTGGCTTTTGAAATTACAAACCGGGACTATTCTATTATATTTATTTTTGTTTGTGCTTTTTAAATTTATTTGATCATTTATTCATGTGTTCTTTTACATTCACAGGAACAAACTGAACACCATTCAAGCTATGTAGTTTCTCCCTTGTGAGATTTGGTAAGAAACGCTGTTAAATGCAAAATGAAAAGCATGAAAAAACATCACGTGAGAAGCTTAGTAAAAATAGTGAGACAGTAAAAGATTTCAGGCAAGAAAAATTTTATGAAAGTTTTGGATTATCATGAAAACAACAGTCCTGCCAAGCATTAGTAATTGCAGCATTACAGTAAAAATAAAAGTCTGTTGCCATCGCTTTATAATGGGTTTTCCTCTAATTTTTCCAAAACACATTTTGTAATTAAAGTCTGCATCATGTTTTTTCGAAACGATTCTAATATGTTTACAAAAAGGTTTTTACTCGTTTTTTTTTTCTTTGCTGTGATCAAGTACAGATGATTATTAAAATCTGAATACTTAATAAATACACTGTGTAGTTATATGTGGTAGGACACAAGAATGAACTGTGGAGGTTTACAGTACAATAAGTACATATACAAATGTTTATGTTTTGGTGGAAGACACCTGCTGGAACATGAAAATTCTGGTGGGGCAATTCTATTGGCTGTGTCTGTTCCTAAAAGCCTCGTGGCAGATGTGACTCTACCCCTCTCTCTGTCTTCCCGAGATGAATGTTCTGAAGCTCCATTTTGAAAATAAAAAAGAGTAAAATAAATAAAAACCCAATCCAATTTCTTATCATTCTGTGACAGGAAGGACTTGCACTGGCTCCTCATCTAAAACCAGATGTGCAAATTTGACATGGACTCTTGTCACAGTGCAGCTAAATGAATTCCCTGTCTTTCCAAGAGTGACACTGAACAACCATCAGTGTTTGTCAGAAGAGGGCCAGGGCCTGGTGTAAGGTGGAAATGGATCTTCTTACTTTTGGCCCTGGAAAACGATAGCCACCACAGCACAGCTCTGCCGTGACGTCTGCTTTGGCCTGTCAAAGAATCGGTTTGGCAAAATCACCTCTCTGTCTTCCACAGACAGGAGAAGTGTCCCTCCCCAGCTCCCACTTTTCTGAGGCGGAAAGGAAGAGAACCGAACTGGTCGTAGAACGCTCCGGAAAAGACGAGGAGGGAACTCTTCTGGAATCCAGGCATCGAAAGTCGATGGACCAACAGATTTGTGATTCTGTGTATTTGCACTCAAAAAGGTTTAGGTGGTGCAGGGTCTCGCTTCTTTGAGCAAATAGTGACCAAAGTGGACAAGAAAAAAAGAAACTAATACAGACGGCTTTTTATATGAGGAAAATAATTGTTTCATGACTACCTCTAGTGGCCCGTGTCTTTGTCCCGATTTCTTACCATATGACAGTACTATCACTAGCCTCTCATTTTCCATGGGCAGTTGCTAAGCACGAATGTGGGGAACAGTCACTGTGACACATTCACCTGCAGTGTGTCCCATGGTTTGACTCCGGAACTACTTTGGTGTTGAAACTCTCTGCAAATTATTGTTGCCTTTTTTATAACAAAAAAAAAACAGTATGCGTCTATTTATTCCTTTCTGTATGTAAGGAGACAATACTACGCGATCAATGTTACAGCCTCTCTGTAAGATGGCATGGTTTCTGAATGTGAATGCGGAATGCGCTGCTTTCCTGACCATCACAGGAAAAAAAAAAAAAAAAACGCTCTATCCGTTGGCACAAGTCATCAGACTTTGAGCAAGCTTGTTCTTCATCTGGGAGGTTTTACTAGTTGTGTGTTCTTGGAGAACATTGACGATTTGAATGAGTTTGTGTTGTTCTAAATAACAGTAACCTGCATATCAGCTCTGTTCTCATACTCAAGGGAACGTCTTTGCATTCTGTACAGTTTCACCTAAAACCAAGCTGTGCACATTTTGCTGTTAAAGCTGTAGCCCTTTCCTCTCACCTCGAGTGACATATTAAGCAAACGCCGCGGTTACTTTCAGAAACGCCATTCAGGTTTTGAGGCAAACAACTGCACAATTTTGATAGTTAGCCCCAGCACATGTCTACCAGGTGAGGTCATGAATTTTAACTAAACCACATTACACATAAACAAAGCAAAGTTATAAAAATGCACATGTTAAAATGCCTTATTGTGTGATTTTTTTTTTCCAGCAGGGTCTGTGTGATGGTTGACTCACTTAGCAATATTCATAAGAATGTGTATGAGGCTGAGTATAAAAGCATGGTGGTCCTCAGTCTTTTCACTGGGAAGTATAAAGGAGCAGGCTGTTTGCAGTGTGTTCTAGTACCCTTGTCCTTGTTTAGTCCAAATGTACTGAAATATTGTAACGTGGATATTCCATGATAGAATATGGAGTCAGCATGTAAAGTGAACATGTTCTAGTGCTTCTGTGTTGCATCTTTAGACCTAGGTCTTTTTCCTTCGAAATTATACAAAGGCAGCAGACTCACCTCTGTTTTTTACTCATTTAATCAGGACAGTTTTCTGCATGACATAATCCATATCAAAAATATACATTATGAAAATTGGAAACTGATACCGTTTAGGCAAGGTGGATGGACATGCGTTGTCCATGCAGATGTAAATATATACTGTATATTTATATATTCATTTTTACTCACATTGGTCATATGTTCAATATATAGTCATTTAATAAAGGACTTCATTTACAATGTGTTTTTTTGCCTGCTTATATAAATATTCATGTTTGTCTTTTACAGGTCATGACATGTTCATCAAAGTAAATGTCATGACCTGTAAAAGAATATAGCGAACATTTGGGCCAGCACAACATCTAACTAATCTGAAGTAGATATCAAATGACTGAACAGTCCCCCAAAATATGAAAAAAGAACAGTTGTGAGTGAAAAGGGCTACACCAGTTAACTATGTCAACATTGTGTCAAGACATTTGAGATACAAATCTTTTGTTACAGTAAATTACATTCTACTCGATTCCCAGGTACCCAAAACTTATTTTAACCAGGACTGTAAGTTATAGAAATACACACCCAGCGCCCAAGCAATATATACATACATACACACACATACATACACACATGCATGCATACATACACAAATACGTATACATGTATACACATACACACAGTGTGCTTGGATGTTTTTCCTTCTCCATCACTTTTTGGAAATGTATTTTCATATACAATTACAAATGTCTGGCACAATTTGTCAGTGTATTTTTTCCCAAATAGGAGGAATGATGTTGTGTTTTCCAGAAAGTTTAATTGATGAAATATTGTATGTCTTGCCTTTAAGGCATGAGATATGACTGACGAAATCCCTGAGAGGAGCCATTTTGAATTATGACAGCGTTGATGGGTCACAGTAGGGTACTTTTGAGAGGATAAAAGCATCTTGAACATAATTTATTCCATGTGGTACCATACCATTTGGAACTCTCTGAAATACTCAACATACATTTGTTAAAAAGTACCCGAGGATGAATCCTTGTCGGGCCTCTCATAGCACATAATTTAAGCTTCAAAAATGCTAAAGTAACCCTTGACTCATTTTCTCCTTCATGAAAGAATTATTCCTGTGTTAGAAAAGGTCAGATCAAAGAAACCAGCTAAACACATCATCTGACTCACTTCCTCAGATGATTGCTGAAACAAAAGTCACAAAGCAGTTGTTTGAATGGACAAACATACATTCCACAGAGAAACAACAGTGATTAGTGTTATGAATACCTAAACTTTGAGGCTGAGTGTCTAAGCACTACATTTCCTGTGGAGAGTGTTGTCAGCACCACGGATGCTCCTTTGAAATTCAGTATTGCTGTGTTCTGAAGAGGTCCTTTCAGGTTTGGGATGGAAATCCCAGGGTCCGCACTCTTGAATACCTCTCACTCTGAGTTCTTGCTAACGTAGATTGCAACAAAGAGCAACAGCAAGACATTATTCCGGCAAAAAGCCTTGCCAGTATCACCTTAGTACGATGGTCCACAGCGAAACAATCTGCAGATTAACCAGCACTGATGAAAGCTGGTGTAAAAGTTGTTTCTGTTTCTTTTATACCACCTGACTGAAGTGTTCTCAATGAAAGAATGTGGACCGAGTCATCCTACACTCACTCTGCATGTGCGTCCCCCGTACTGACAGATCTGAGCACAGAGCTGCTTTGGCCAGACATCATATGTTAGATTAAAGCAACTGCAGAAATTTTCTCAAAAAATAACGGCCTCAGATATTGTCTTGTGGTTTGCGATTGAGTAACGTCTGTCGTAGCATACTTTCTCTTGCATGGTGACGCAGGGATTTTTCATCAAAAGCAGAAGGTGCAGATCCTGTAAGGTCACACTGTGCACCAATCAGTGGATGGGTTTTTCCCTCAATATTCAGTAAACGTTCCAGGTGACGCTTCTGTGCCATGCTTGACAGTAAAATGATTTCTTTCAACATGCTATTATGGGATAGACACATAGCGTCTATAACATATGTTTCCAATCCTTTAGATATCTACCCATTTAAAAAAACTGAGTTGTCATATTCCGTTTAAATGGGCTTTAGAATACTTGACAACAGTAAGTCTTTTAAGAAATGCTGAAGGATTCTTATCAATGGCATAGTGCTGCAGACACCAGCATGTGATGAGTAATCAGACCTTGAGGCTGTTCGCTACCCTTTGAGGTGGCTGAGCCATCTGGCCTTAGACCCACACTGAGAAGAATGGCTGTTTTTGTGATTTTTTTTTTTTGTGTACAGGATGGGAAAAAAAAGAAAAAGTGATTTGATGTTTCTTCTATTTAATGCAAAACGAGCAGGTACTGTTTACTTGGGGTTTCTGGACATTGTATGATCATTCAAACATTATCTAATCCAGATATATCATTATGGTCTGGGAATGAGCTGTTAGCCTTTTACCATGTGTTATTATACCATTATACTGTACATTTCTCTGAGATTTTATCTTAGAATAATTATCCTATGTCAGCAATGAAATATTTCACTTACTTCCTGAGCAAATACTGTAATTGTTGATCACTGTGTGATGTGTTTGTGATAGTTATGAATAATGTGCAGTCTGTTGATGTGAAATGTCCTTCTAGTTACTGTAATAATAAAGATGTGTGGAAATATTATACACTTAACCCTTACAGAATACATTTGCCCTCAGCTATACGTATATAAGTAACGCAAAACTGTACTTCTGTTAAAAACCATAGTCATACTTGCATGTAATGTTTTGATCAGTATAATTATTATGAATCCATTCCATGGAAATGGGAACATGGGTATTTTACAGTATATGGGTAAACTATGTTTATAGTTTGGGCTGTACTGAGTACCACAATTATCTTTTAAGCTTCTTAAATGTTGCGTAGATGTTGATGTAGTTCTCAGTGAATGTAAAAAAAAAAATGGTTCAGTCTCAAGATCAGATCATGTTTAGCGTGGTAATGCTGTGCTTTTATTGTATTCTAATTATAAAGAGTAGTTTTTCCCATCAAAAGAACTGATTCGATGAATATCGTGCTATTGAGAAAAAAACAAACTCTAATTTGGTCTTGGATATGCGGATCTCTCCTTGCTCAGTGTAGCAGGCTCCGAGAGAAACCACTCTTTCAGTCTGCTGCAGAAAGGGAGCCTGTTTTATAACAGTGGAAAGTGAAAAGCTTGGTTGTTTACTACATAATGCATGGCCAGCTGTGAAGTGAAGCTGTTTTATAGCTTTGTTTAAGCTTTGCTGTTTTTAAACTGTCTGAAAGGACTCTAGGGTAAAATTAAGCACTGCGGAAGTGTGCATTATAGAAGTACCAACCACTTATAAATCTGCTTTGAAAGCCCCGCTCAAATACTGCGCACTACGACAACTTAGCGCTTTCCGTGGGATACAGTATAAAAGTGTACGGATTCATTTTAAGCGAACATTACCAGCTTCCCAAAAGGAAGTTGGTTTGGGTGCCAAAGACGCAAAACAATGAAAAGGATGCTGAAGTGGCATTTATTAAAGTGCATACCTCTGTCACCCTTAACTTACAAGCTGTCAGCTCGCGGCCAAGTTACACAAGCATTTTCAAATGAGAGACCATCAATTCTGGCATGGAATGAGATTGTATGAGTAAATATATGATACACAGCAGCCCTTAAAATCGCATAATTCTGTCATTATCTCAAAGGAAATCAATTCAACTATAGAGTCATCGAAAGTCATCCATTAAGTTCTCAGCTGTCTTGTCCACATATAGAAAAACAGACACACAGTCAAGCACAGAGAGATGATCAGTGATAATGTAACCTTCACCAAACAAAAGAGGTTTAAAAAAACAATTTCAGCCTTGTAGAAGCCTGGATATGAAAGATCATTCTGTATTTTTGTATAAATATAATATATGCAATAAACATATGTATAAGGAATAAATAAAATGTGATTATCCAACACCTTGATGTTTGGATGTTTTATAATGTATATTGGTGTCTATGACCGGCAAACCCTGTAGTACCATCTCTTTATACTATAACATGTCCAACATGTCCATATATGGTTAAAAACAATATCTATAACACATAATTTAGTATAATTGTGTTATTTTCTCTCTGATCTGTTTTCCCACTTTTTAAACTGGTAACACCTGCACCTTTTTATATTTAGACCCAGCATTCACTTTTCATTCATTTTTTTTTTCTGACAAAATTCTCCACTGAAAAGGAGCAATAAAAATTAAAACTCCAGTACTTGGTACACTTAATCATCTGGACCTTATCAGAGCACCTGACTTTAATTAAAAGAGCTTTTAATGTAAAGATCTCACTGTTTCCACGGCATCTATTGGAATGTGATGCTGTAATCCTTCCTTTTATTGACAGTTGTGTGCAGAGTAGCCAGAAGAAACATGGTTTTTCACTGGAATAGAGTTTGGGGGGAAATGCCATGCTGACGTGCGTGTATCGGTCATTCGAGGTGCTTTCCTTTCTTTTTTTCCCATTACCAGCTCCACGTAAGAGTGAGGATGTGGGAAGGAAATAGGCCTACACCTACAAAACTCCTTACAAGCGTCAATAAATACCCCTACAGGATGTAGCACCCTCTGTGTTCTAGAAACATGGTTTGTGGCTATTCCCTGATTAGGGCGGCTTTGTGCTGGGCCTCTGTGAGCAAGCACAACAAGAAGCTTCTGGGTTGCAATGTCTAAATATGAAATTGTAAAATTCATAAAATGTATGACAGGGAATATATTATCACTTCTCACTGTTTGAATCAATGCATTCTTTTTTCTGTATAATGCAGAATTCATGATGGGATAGAGTAACTTAACTGAACTGCAGAATTTGTTAAAACAAGAAAAAGAGACTTGCTTGGGCAACTTTCAAAAAAGGAAGAAGCTAGGATATTTTAGTTTGTGAGTTGCATTAGGAAAGAAACAGTAAACAGATAAGTCATATCTGCATTATATGTATCATAATCTGCATACATTTACATATTTTGGTATCAGGCTGGTATCAAGCAAATTATCTAAGAGATTCTGCCTCATATGTCTCATGTAATATAATGGTAATCTATCACTGTGCTAAAAATGGTCAACAATCTCACATACAGTGTGGTCTGATACTATGATACACAAAAATACAACAAATGAACAGCATTCTAAAGTAAATAAAACAAGGTTGAATATATGCATATAACAACTGCAAAACAGACCCTGGGGAAGGCGATGAGTTGGATGCACAGTGCTAATTGCTCAAGGCTGATTTATGAATAAACGGCAAAAATTACATTACACAAATTTTGGAATTTTGAAATGGAAACAGAATGGAATGAAATAAAGTTGGCTTTTCCAAGGGCAACCATTTCATTGTTCTTACTTCCATTCACATGAATCTCCAGGATACTGTACGTTGAACACAATGCATTAGGGGGCAAGGGGTCACCCTTTAGCTTGTCAAAATTGCCAAAATATCAAATTGTATTGTCTTGTCTTGCTAGCTAAGTAAGATTGTTGACTGTCATTTACAGAACATCTTATACATTCATGAATAGAAGATTATCTTGGTTTCAATGGTACATCCAGAATATCACAGTCTTGGTATAGTGAACTAAATGCATTCCTTGTGCTTTAGTGTATATTCCCAGAGAACCACAATAGGTAAAGTGTGTAGGAGTGTTGTTGGCTGATGCTCGAAGGTTCAAATTTCAGGTGGGGCACTACTATTGTATCCATGCAACACACTTGAACTGCATAAAAATAAAGTAAAAAGTAATACTAAATAAATAAAATCCAGCTCGATAAACTGATATCGGAAGCATTTTGTTTGTAAGCCACCCTTATGACTTCTGCTCGGCAACTTAATAGCAGCTGTGCGCTGTCAGTCTGAATCCTGCAGCTAGGAGAGCGGCCTTATTTCAGCCAGGTCAGACGATGACATGGGTGTGGGACGGGTGCAAAAAAAGGGCCTGAGAGCTCCTTCGTAACAGTGCACATGTCAACAAAAAGGTATTATCCCCGCTTTGACTGTGCGACAAAGCTCTTTATATATTTAAACTGTTTTGTGGGAACCGGTACAAGACATTAGTCACAGGTCATGTGGTTTAAAGTTACTAATAGCCTCAACCAATAGACTTCTGTTCCACTGCTTTTTTTTTTTTTTTTTTTCCAACAAAGCGCTTCCCTGCGGCTGAGGAGAATGCCCTCCCCTCCCCTCAATCCCCCTAAAGGTGGATGCAGAACATAGGCTCAATGGCGCTCATCCCGCGAGACAGTAACCGGAGGCTTATCGCAGCATTACCTGTTCTGTAATACTCCTGTGAAAAGGCCTGTTATTTGGTAGGAGCTTTTTCCCAAATATGGGAAAGAAGGGAAAAAAAAATGCCACAGCCCTGCAGACAAGTCTTGGTGGGCCCGCGGGTGTGTTTGTGGGGGGATGGGCGGACAGAAGAGGAGTCAGACGACCTGTCATTTGGTGACTGGACACAACCGCTTTCTGTGCTGCCATAGTGCTTATCTGCCGGGATTTTTCCTCATTGCACACATGCATCCCTCTTCCCCCCTCTGCTCCCCCCCTTGCCTTTATGCCTTTATGTTTCCATTCCTGCAATTAACATCTACTAATCACTGTTTTTTACTTGTTTCCTGTCCCTGCTCCGGGCTCCTGGCTGGAGCAGCAGCTCAAGTGTCACATCTCAATTTCCAATCCTGCTACCTCGCTGCCCTGCCTATCAAGCCAACTGCGTACCAAGAATGAGACATTCTAGGATACATTTTATAATTACTCTGTTCTTAATTACTACTGTCTATCAAACTCAAATGTGAAAGTACATTGTACAACTTTAAGTAGTCTCTGTAATTCTATCTGCCCAGTGCCGGCCAGAAGCAGATGGGCTCACCCTCTGAGCCGGGTTCTGCTCAAGGTTTCTTCCTTTTAATTAGGGAATTTTTCCTTGCCACTGTTGCCTTAGGCTTGCTCTCAGGGGGTCTCAGGCCTGGGAACAATGTAAAGCTGCTTTGTGACAACTTGTGTAAAAAGTGCTATAAAAAAAAATTGAATTGAATTTCGGAATAAATAATTTAGGATTTAGTCAGAGCTAGGAGAGCGTTTCCTGTAGACCTCCATTAGAATTTTCTCGTTCCTGTTCAAGGGTTGCCTCAAGTTTTATGATATATATATTTAAGATATTTTTTATGATAATATATTTAAGATATTTTTGAAAGAAGGTGTGAGAATAGTGACTTAGTTGCCCCTAAGCTGACTTTCGTGACCTACCTACACTGCTTCAAGCGGTTGCACAAATTCATTAACAAAATCTGCAATTAAGTCTCAAAGGAACACTTGCTGGAATTGGTTCATCAATTGGTTCATCGCTCCTTTAAAAAAATATCACATATCAAATCAGAGTAAGATCATGAACAAGAACAAGCTTTAAACAGGCAATATCCACTTAGGAGAGAGATCTAATAACCTCCTGAATACTGAACATTTCCCCCTCATGTCATGTTATATCAAATATTAAAGCAGCTGACTACCCCAAAGCCTCCACCTTTGAGTTAATACCTTTCTAGGCAAACTCTCACACAGATGAGTTGGGATGGAAAGATTTCCTTCTTACTATAACAGTGTAAGAAGCATTGCAAATGAAAATCCACTACAGAGAAGAAACCAAAAGAACTTGATCCTCTTAAATCGTACACACTGGCAATCTATTTTTTGTAGTTTATTTATGTTGCTGACACTCTTACCCATGCAGACTTTTACAAGGCAAACATGGCATGAAGTCATACATCATTAAGTCAATCATACATTAAGTGCCTATCACAATAGCAAAAAAAAACAACAAACAGCGTAAGTAGCAGTCTACCTCCTTCTGTTTACTTAAGATTGCAAATTGACCATCTTAGATTGATAGCAAGTCTGTTGCCGTATTAATTTCACTTCAAAACTTGCATTGGAAGATTTGAGTGTATAGTTGTAAATAATCCTGCATATTTTGAATAATCCTGCATATATTGAGACTTATTAATGAACAATTACACAAATAAATAACTAACGACACATCTGCACTTTTGTTCACAGATGTACAGTAAGAATGAATCTGCTTTCTTAGAGCATGAAGAATCCTTCTTTATTTTACAAGCTCAAAAAGGTGTGTGACCCAATAAGCACTTGGTTCAAACAAACATAGATAATAGAGATTGCTGGTGGGGTGTTGTCATATTTTACAGCTTTTTTATGAAAGCTGGTGCTATGAGTGATTGGCCCATTGAAGAACATGAAAGGGGAAATTTGATAACTTTGAGAATGAATGCCATCTGACAAGAGAACATTCCAAAACAAAAGGGACCTTTCCAGCATTAGGCTGAAGTAACATGCAAGATGTGAGATGAAAGACTACAACATGATAATAAGGCAATAACTACCAAGTAAACACTCAATGGGAACACAGTACTTGCATAACTACATATAAGCAGGCATTTTAGAAATAACTATTGATGAAATGGGCACATAGGTTTCCCTGGAGTCTTAGACTTGATTTTCACATGTGTTGGTCATTCAAAATCCCCTCAATGTAGAATTCGATAATAGGACTCCTCTCCCCTTTTTGGCTTTTAAACAAGACTGCTGTAATGCATGCATTACATTCCATTTCGCTCTATATTCAAAGGATGCTTTGAAGCCAAGGACACTGGTTTATCCTTTCTAATGGAGATGTTTCTAAATTAGCACCAATATTCAAAGAAGCAGCATCTTTGATGGCTTTGTTAGATCAGTCTGGTTTGGCTTGAGTTTGCTACTCAGGGAATTATGCCACTTTAGAAAATAGCTGACAATTTCATTTAGACTACTTGCATTAAAGAAAAATGTTCTTTTTTTAATTACTTTTCCTAGACAGAAGTGGGGCATGACATCATACGCCAGAATTTCACGTACCTGATTGTCATTCTTATGGCGTAATCGAAGTTTCATCAACATGTTCTTATTCAGTGAAGTAGCTGTGGTCAGAATTGCATATGAATAAGCGGCCTCACCAGTTAATAAAGCCCTGTGAGGTGCAGATGTGTGGTTTAGAGGTTAGAAAGATTCTTAACCTGACTAGCTTCAATAAACATCCATCTAGATTAAAAACCAAATCAATGGAGAACAATGGAATCCTGACCGCACACCTGCTCTGAAACAGAACCACAGCCCTCTCCATGATGTCACTTCCTTCCGACCCCCTCATCCACAGGCTCGATATAAATAGTTCTCCTTTATTTCCATCTGGAAGTCATACATCCACTGTGGAAAAAACCCCTAACGAGGCGAAGAGGAGTCTGTGACCCAAACCACTGAAGACTGTTTCTGAACTCTTGTCAAAATCTCTCTGCCAATAAAAAAGACTACTAAAATGGAATGTGCCTATCTATGGTACTGAATCTATGACACAGAACTGTGAAAGGCACATATCCGTTTATAACGACTCCGACATGCTCTTACTGCCTCCAGAAACCAAGGACTGATCTGAAAACATCCGGCACCATGGTAATTAGCCAACTCCAAGTTAAACAAGTTCACTTACAGTGCAGCAATAAAACATAACATGAATAAGAGTACTAAAACAAGTGTGATAAAGAAGGACTGTTGATCATACTTTGCTGAAACAGCTACAATAATGGTACCATTTTGCTTGGTGTGAAATCACCCATTAGTCATTACTTCCCCTCATCTCTAAATCTACTGCAACCCTGTAATAGTCTCTGACAACTTGGCTTTCCACATACAGACATTACTTTATGCTATATCTTTAACGAAACATTATCAAATCGCCAGGAAAGATTCTGCATGTTTTGTGCATTAAAAATTAAACAGATCTGAACACGTCTCTCTTTGGGGGCCAAGATTTTATCTGAGAGGTTAATTCTCCTCCAGAGCTATCAAACGGGTAAACCAAACAAATTGCATGCAGGTAATACCAATGCTCCACTTAAGCAGAGAGCCTTTGTTCAAACCTGTGTGATGCAGTAATTTTTGTATTGTGAAATACAAGTAAAAAAAAAAAAAAAACGCAACACAATGCCGTCTTCTTTGAATGTGGGTGGTATTTGAAAGCATGTTGTGCATGGTTGTGTCACCATACACCACCGTGCATACTTTGATGGACTGAAATGCGATCTTATGTGTCAACATTATGTTGATAATGTGTTACGCATTCAAAGAGTGCAGCCAGCTTCCAAAGAACAGCAAGATAAGTATAAAGCAATGTGATTTGATGCCTAATGGTGCTATCATGATTTAATGCCCCTGATTACTAGATTCTGTCAGCTGCTGCCCAAGACCTTTGCACGCAAAGTCAATTGTAGCCACATGAATGGCTGGTGCATTTCAACGATTAGAATTGCCTAAGAATTCTCCATTTAGAGCCGAATGAACCAGCAGACACTGGACAGTTGCCTCCTGCTATATAATTACTCAGATTCACACAAACACTTCTACAACAGCTCTTTTACAATCGGCTCAAATCACCAGCACCAAAACAACAAAATATCTCTCACAGCTGATATTATTTGGAGGAATTAGTATTTTTCAAATGGAAAGAATGACCATCATCAGTATTATCAGCATTATTATTATAATAATTTACATTTGTAACAAACTGTCACGCTACACAATCGGGCACATATAGAGTGCTTTCAAGTAAGTGGCTACATAAAGTGCAACCCTGCACTAAAAACAATTGCCTACATTTGAAATTCAACAGTAAGTGAGTAATATTGCTGAGAGACGTCTCAAACCCCACTGGTAATCTTTCCTAGAACGTGCTGTCTGCTCTGACTGGAATGTCGCCCCTTGGCCACCCAGCATGTACCCTGAGGTCCCCTTCAGAGGGTAACGATTCACTAATCCGACCTGCTTTTCAAATGTGTTCGACTGTACAGGAAGAGTCTGGTATAAATTACTACTCACCTGCACTCAACCCCAAATTCTGTGTACGTCTCAAAGCATGCAGGATCGCTCTGGATGGCCGCATTCTTGCCAGGCAGACTGAATGAAATTGGATATTGCATTCAATTTGTGAAAGCAAGTGTGACTCAAATTAAATGATTAACTTTATTAAATTATTAAATCATTTTAGTTCATTGTGTCTTTGGTACAGAGCGGCATTTGTTTTAATTTATATGCGATTTAAAATGACGGCAGTTACAAGTATGAAACTGGAAGGTGAAGCGGCAGTGAACAACCGCTCTCCCACAAAGACGCGCAGAAAAAAATATCTAAATGCCTCTGTCTTTGAAGGCACGGCTTCAGTGTTTTTCGCCCTGGGCCATGTTCCCGCTCAATTTTGTTCATTAAGACTTTTCAGACACACTTTACTTCCATTCGGTTGAACTGGTGGAAAACAGCCCGGAGCAAAGCGGGCAGCCAGCAGCCAGCCACGGATTCCAGTGCGACTATTTTCAGCTTAGAACTGCAAGTGTTTCATTTACTGTTAATGGAAAAAAGAAAATGAAAACCTTCTCAATCTAAGGTGTAAACAAATACATCATACTCAGATTCCCCCCCCCCCATTTGTTATATGCATGGGCCCTAACATTGGATTAGTGGTGACAGAACACACCATTTACATGCTTCAAAAACAATGTGGTGAACCGGCCTCGCACACGTTTTGCCACATTAAGATGAGATTATATATCGTTATATTATATATTATATATATATGAGATTAAGCTGAGATTATATATCTGTGATAATTGCACATAGATGAATAAAGAAAAAATAAATAACACAATCCATAAGTCACACCTCTACTGTTACATTTGTTTTGAACCATTCAAAGGGACTACTCCTTTGCTGCTGTCTAACCAGGTGTCTCTACTATAAAAAAGAGAAAACCTTATTAATGTAATGTTATGTTACCACATGTTATGTTATCACATGCATTTAGCAGACACTCTTCTCCAGAGCGACTTCCATCACAATTTAAATGAGCAACAGTGTCAGACCAGGCTAACAACACTCCCAGACCAGTGAGTGTGAGCATAACACTATTCAAAATTTGTGCACTCTAACAGAAGCCAAGTATACTATGAAACAACAGTCTCTAGAGCATAGAATCAAAATACATCACAATATTATACAAAATAAACATCAAATACTAGAGGTTGCAGGTGTTGGGGGGGATTGAAGGGGGACCTAAGATGCAGTCTAAAGAGGTGGGTCTTCAGTGTGTGTCAGAAGATGGCCAGTGATTTTGCTGTCCTAACGTCCGTGGGGAGCTCATTCCACCACTGAAGGACCAATACAGAGTAGAGCACAGTGATCTTGAGGAAACATGCTTTGAAGAACGGCTGTAGGTATGAACGGGCTGTCCCATTTATTGTGCTGTATGCCAGCACCAAGGTGTTAAACTTGATGCAAGTGATGACAGGGAGCCAGTGAAGTGAGGTGAGGAGAGGAGTAACCTGATTACATTTAGGGAGATTGTAGACAAGTTGTGCAGCTGCATTCTGGATTAGTCGTAGAGGTTTGATTGCACAAGCAGGAAGGCAAGCAGGGAGGGAGTTACAGTAGTCCAGGAGAGAGAGGATCCGGGCCTGAACTAGGAGCTTGAAAAACCTGCCCGCCTGACTCACTGCTGCCACCTGAGAGGAGAAGGATAGCTGGCTATCAAGCATTACACCAAGGCACAGTGCTGTTGATGGTAAGGCTTGTAGAGTCTAGGTTGAGGGAGAGTTCTTGAAACGCCTGTATTTGTTTTTCTCTGTGTTTTTTCTTTATAAGCACGGGCCCTAACGCCGGATTTAGTTTCCTGTGCTCGCACACAGCAGTGTAATCCTCCAACGCACCTGCATGCAGCTGACGCTTTCTCAAAACTGCAAGTCCAAAAGAACACAAGGAAAGCAGACACAGAGGACAGGTGTGTCTCCCTGACATCAGCAGAGGGGCTCACAGGCACCTGACTATTCACAGAGGGGTGTGAGAGTGGCAAGATAAGGATACCCTGCTTCCATAGACATCCCTCTTATTCTGATTATTATCATTGTCGGTACAATTATTGACAAACCTTCGCCTAAATTATGCTGATTTCCTAAACTGAAACATATCTTTGTGCATCTTTATTGCAAATACCACATTGTGCATTTTGAATCCTATACATATAGGGTCTTGTAAAACAGAAACAGTCAGGGAAGCTGTTTCGTGAGACCACGTTTACAGAGTTAGCTGCTAACTTCTGCTAACAGGTTGACAGAAGTCAGGCTTTTCCGTTTTATGAAGTCAGCGTGGGACAACGCTACTCCTGTTACCATAGTAAGGCATCCCGTAAAGTTAAACAGCAGGGGGAGCAGCTTTAATCATGGGAAACATGACATGCGTCATCTTCCCTTTCAGTTAAATCCAACATTCTTTGTTTTAAAAACCAGCATAATCTTTTTTTTTGAGACTTCGCTGATACTGGGTTTGGGGGATGGTAAGCGTTTTCACATGAAAGGAAGAGCTAACAATACATCTGCATATGACAAAACTGTCATGCGATGGGTATTTAGGCACTACTTGGATACGCTCAAGCAATAGTCACTGCACAACAGTAATTGTCTCTTGCAAAATCATTAGCAACTGCATGAGCAACCAGTGTATTCTTTTTTTAGGTACAACCATGCACTGTGTTTGCAGAGATTTGTATTGTTTCTCGTTTCATAATTGACTAGGCTACTATTATGTGCAAATATGATATACATGGAGAAAACATGTTTCACTGACTTTAAATTTATAAATAAACATCTGTACAACATGGCTAGCTACCATCCCTGCTGGCAAGTGGTAGTGTGTTATATTTAAACTAATTTAAAAAAACAACAACAATGGTTTTGAACCATTGTTCAAAAACAATGTGGTGAACCGGCCTCGCACACGTTTTGCCACATTAGGCTGATTCTTGGAACTCCTTTGGTTATTTTGCTTGAAAGGCTTTCCTAGCTGGGAAGTCCATATTGTGGCAGACAGAGGAAGTGGCCCTCAGCAAGGCTATGATGACAGACATATTTTGAAACAGAAGGGAAACCTCTGTCAAGGACAGGGTCCATTGATCCGTGGCAGCAGTGTGGAGTAATTGGTATGGAACATACCATTTGTGTGCTTCAAAACAGACCCATCAGTGTGAGATTTGTGTCTGTGATAATGCAAATAAATGAATAAAGCAAAAATAAATGACCTGCTCTGTAAGTCACTCCTCTACGTCTGTTTTGTACTATTCAAAGGGCCTACTCTCTTGCTGCTGTTTAACCAGGTGTCTCTTTGCTTTGGCAAAACTGCAACACTGGAATTGGTTGCTGACAATATCAAAGCCCACTAAAACCATTTTTAAATTTTTTTAGTACTTCAGAGAAGTGCAATTCTAGGGGCAGGTCAGGTGACCTGGAAGAGGTACATTTGACCCATTCGTGTGAGATTTATATCGGTTATAATGCAAATAAATGAAAAAAGCAAAAATAAATGACTTGCTCCGTAAGCCACTCCTCTACGTCTGTTTTGTACTATTCAAAGGGCCTACTCTCTTGCTGCTGTTTAACCAGGTGACTCTTTGCTTGGCAAAACTGCAACACTGGAATTGGTTGCTGACAATATCAAAGCCAACTACAACCATTTTTTTTTCACTATCTTTGTGTCAGAGAAGTGCAATTCTAGGGGCAGGTCAGGTGACCTGGAAGATCCCTTTGGTCTTGGGTAACCAGCTCCACATGCAGATTCTCTTTCATGAAGGTCCCTTGGCCTCTGCCTTCTATCTACTCTCAGGACCTGTGAGGCTGCCCGCCATTCATTCTTCTGAGCTGTGCTCAGAATGGCATTTCTCACGCCGCGTGTGATGTGACACCCATACCTAACTTCTGCCCATCTATCACCCCGCCCATCCAGCGCCCTTCACCGCAACTTGGTGGTGTCATTTAAAGGACTAATTACACAGACAAAGCTAAGAAAGCGTCTGCCTGAAACTGCAGTTTACTGCATCCCCAGTAATTAACTTGAATGTGACAGTTCTCGTCTCGTTCGGGTTAACAACTTGCACTGAAATAAAGCATCATGGGAGTTTAAAGAATCAGATACTTTGACACCTGGTACAACCGTACTCCTATCATCTCCAATATGCCTGTTCATGCAGGTTTCAGCCAGCAGGTCAGTTGGCAACACAGTTTATAGTACTTCCGTATAAAATTGTTACGAAACAATCCAAAGATGCCAAAACAACATCCAGTTGAAGAATTTCGTAGTAAAAAAAAATGGCCATTTCGAGGCAGGTGACTGCCTACACTTGACACATAGGGATCCTGACCCCTTCAGAACCCAGCCTCAATGTGAAACAAGCTGATAATATCTGGTAGTGATATTTAAGTCGATAGTTTGCAGCTGCGTATATTTATATAATTAACCTGCTAAATTAAGAACATGAATGTGCACATATTTTCACAAAATGGTTAGTAAAACTGTTTAGTTTTAGTATAAGTTAAAAAGGCCCTTTTCTTAGAGCCCATAAAGCCCTTCTGTCAAAACAGGAAAATCATTAAAAGCATTAGAGATACCACGACTAATGGCTTAATAATGAATGTGATGATTAGATGCTTTGCCTGGTTACAAAAATAATTTTAAAATGTGCAGGAATACTCTGTAGCAGGCAACGTTGGAAGGGAATGGCGCAATACTTTATTTTATTACCAAAGTCCTCCTGAAGACAGTCCTTGGTGCACATAAGCACAAGACGTACATGACTCATCCGGCCCAGAACTAATTTGCATTTAAAAGCTATCAGTGCTGCATTGATATCAGCCATTAATGGCTTAAGATAAGAATAAGGACATTCCATGTGAAGTGGAGCGAGACAGACAACAGGAAGCAGTGCATTCTGTGGGTTTCGCTGGAACATAATAAAGAATGTGGCCTGTTGTTTTTTTTACCTGTAGGGAAAAGAGCTATCTACTACAGTTAATATACTGTTATATACATATATATACATATGTATATACTGTATGTGTGTGTGTGTGTGTGTGTGTGTATGTATATATACACTATCACCTAAAGCAATTTCTTATGTTTTAAATTTAATTGTCCTTTAAAAAATATCAAGTCTAATGGTTTAATACCCTTGTGTCTCTGCCAGTTAGCTGGTACCTGGTCTGGCCAACTGTTGAAACCTGGTCATGCAGCACTTCTGATATTGTTGACTCCTTACATGGCTTTTTGCTTGTGTTGCTCTCTGCCTCACTCGTAAGTCACTTTGGATGAAAGCATCTGCCAAATGAATAAATGTAAATTAATAAAAATAAATGTAAATTACATACATTACATACAATTACAATGACATTATTTTATAATATATTTTTATAATTATTATTATATATTATCATTCTCTCTGTAAAGATGAAGACACAATGAGTATAAGGTACCTCAATTCTTCAACAATAATTACACGGTAACCTTCATGGTACAAATGAGTATTATCAATGGTACATATTTTAACCTCCTGTTTAATGTTTGTTTTTTTTTTAATAGATATCACAGTGAATATACCAAAGGTGTATTTAGTAATGCCTTTAGATCAGAATTTTTGAGGTCTATCTGAGATATATGTACCAGAGAACTTGCTAATTTTAATAAAGCTTTGATCAATGATTTCAAGGTTAAATATCAGTATGGTAACATTCGTTGAACTGATCATTTCACCATTGAGAAAAACGTGAACGTGAGATTGCTTGCAGTTTACATGAGAAATTTGCAACCAATATTGCTTTTAAAATATTGATTACATGATTGATTGATTACATAAATCCAGCCCTATTAACTCGAATATTTAAACATGGGACGAAGAAAATAATTATGCTCTTGTTATGAAATAAAACATGTTATAACATTTTAACATTAGTGGGTGTTAGTGTCCATATTTGCTCCAGGAACACCAACACACACACACACACACACACACACACACACTAGAGCACCGCCCCACCACCTCCCAGCTGGGATGCACATGTCATTTATCATACACACTTGTTAATTTTGAAAATGAGCTTGATGGAACAGTAACGCGCATGATTCACAAATGTGAAACGCCTGCCGACGCAGGTATAATTTTTTTCTACCTCAGTCTTTCCTTCTTTCTCCTTTCTGTCTGCACAGAAAACCGGAAACACTGGAGACTGTAAACACTGACATGTAACAGCTTAAACAGCCTACACCAGAACACCTTCTCTCTTGCAACTCTGAGATGTACAGTGGATAAACTGTGACACTTCAAGAGGAATTATAGGTCTTCAGGAAAGCATTTCTCATCTGTCTAAGCTCAAGCTGTTACTTCATATTATGTGTGGTTTGCCTCTTTCTCGCTGCAGCAAAGTCAGCTGTCAATTCTCATTTTTACCCTGGCCTTTTAAATGTCACATACCTGGCAGGTGCAGTGACAGGAGTTTGGAAAGCTTCTCGATAAACACAAGGCTTTCAACAGGTTCTTCTTCACTCACCGCACTTTTGCACCAGCCCCAAAACCTGCTCAGATTTCCTGAATCGGTAGTGCATTTTAAGGGGACTTTCTACATTACATTCCATCATTGTCATTTATCCAGATAGTTTACAGTTTTTTAAGTTATGCATTTATACAGCCATATATCTACCCAGGCAATTCTGGGTTAAGTACCTTGCCCAAGGGTACAGCAGCAGTGCCCCAGAGGAGAATTGATTGAGTAGCCTTTGGGTTATAAGCCCTGCTCCTTTCCACTATGCTACACTGCTGCCATATCGGCAGGCTGCCATCTCCTGTACACTGTTCTGCAGAAAGGACACATATTCCTAAACACCAAGGTATCACCAAATGCTTCCGCACTTGAGCTACTAGGTTAAATACGTGTGGTTTTTTTTTTAAATTCCACACAGAGACAGTGATGGTGGAGCATTCTTCAAGCCCTGGCAGGCCACAGGGTCAGTCCTTGCTGGGGCTGCAATGGCACATAAACTGATAACTTGTCTCTTCTGACTTATAACCAGACCTATAATTTGCTTCTTCACGGTGGCAAATATTAGTTGACTGCTTAATAAATACCTAGAGCCACAATCAGCAGTTCGCACACATCAACACCCCTCCCAGCTGAATGTGCCAAGCGTGAGGAGAATCAAAGATACCGAGGTGTGAAACATGGTTTCAGTGGCAATTTTTGGCCTGTGACCTCGGGCAATAAGAATGATGTAGTATACGCATGTACATACTTAATCACAGTTAAGCAATTCCGAGGTATCTCATACAGACATTGCATTCCTTATTCATTTTTTCTTTATGCAGTTAGCTTGCTACCTGGCCTGCATATGTCATAGCCTCCTGTGCTTGCCTTTGTTAACTCTACCCTAGTAAGGGTTGCTTTACATAAACTTGAGAGCCCTTGTGAGCTGCACATGACTGCACTGGATTTCACAGGTTTACACAGGTGATCTTAACTCCAGTTTGCATTGGATGGGTGTGATATAAAGAAGGGTGCTGCAGCTGTGGAGAGGGTTAGCAGCACCAAGTTTCTGGGTGTGCACATAACAGAGGACCTCTCCTGGTCAAACAACACCACATCACTGGCCAAGAAAGCTCAGCAACGCCTCTACTTCCTCCGCAAACTGAGGAGAGCAGCAGTTTTAATACAGGCAAGTGTCACAATGTAATAAATCACAAAGCCACATCGACTTCGTGGGTGGAGATTTGCATATCTTAAATACTGTGGCTTTCTTTGGTTTCATATGAATGAATATGTAATTATTGGCTTTCATATGGGAAGGTGCAAAATAGTTAGAATGAAAGATGTGAGTAGGTGACTGTGAAATAGCTAATGCAATTTACCAAGGCTAAAAGTAAAGGTAATTGCACATACATATAAATACACAGGAAAGGCAGGTGTTAACCTTAGGCCTATATTGTAGTCCCTGTTGTCATTTTAGTGAGAAGAATTGTAGCGAAGGGGTGAGATCAGTCACCCCACCCGGCATCGAACCAGGGTCTACGGGGTACCAAACTGCAGGTTTGAAGACATAAAAGCTTATCGGATTGCAGATACTCTTCCACATCATGTCATCACTGACATAATTTCATGTAGTAGATGATCTGCAAAAAGGAAATGTATTGCATCTGCAATTTTTTTAAATTGTGCATGCAAAGTAACAGCTCTTGTGTTCTTTGTAAATCAGTCCCTAGGTTGAAACCTTTTTCCTTTGGTTTAGGAAAGAAATCAGTTTCGGAAAAAATCCTTGCAGTTTAGGGAAAAAAAAAAATCCTGTTTCCAGGAGAGCATTATGAGATAGGACATATAACATGGTCCCTGATATGGAAGCCATTCTGTGCATTTTTCGGTTATCTCATTCCATTCCTCACAAAAATGCATTTCGAGGTGAACTAAACATAAATTATGCAGGCAGGTTCAATTACTTGGAATGGCAAGTGCCATTGTCAACCTGAGATGTGTTTTCCTAGCAGAAATTGTTTCAACAGCAGCAACAGCAAAACAAAAACAATTCAGCTGCACATATATGTGGATAAAGGCATTTGCTCAGCAGATACTGTATATGACAAATATGTGCCCGGCCCATGCTTTCACATTCGCACAACTATAGCATGTAGTTGTACATAAAAGCCTCTTTAACACACACACACACACACACACACACACACACACATGCACACACACACACACACACACACACAATTGTGGGTGGGGCCCTTGGAGGCATTGTTGGAAATTGTTCTGTAACAAGCATGGGTCTCAAGCATGTTTTGTGTGTGGAAATGGTTCACTTTGTTTGAGTGTCACTTCCCTGCTGCTCTCTGACCATAAATGGTGCTCTTGAATCCATTTACATGAGTACAGCGCTCATGCTCGTGTTCAAATGTTCACCTTTATGTGTCATTAGCGCACTGCTAACTTCTGCTTGCTCCTCTGTTTGAAAATGAGGCTATTAATATTCGCTAACATTTTCCCCGGGAAAATGTACAACATGTACATTTCATGGATATGCATAAGTACAGTGTGGCCTCAAACACAAATTTTACACATGTGTATGCTGTTTACAGACACGCATGCATGCATGCGCACACACACGCACACCAGCACATAAATATATACAATATATATTTTAACTAGCCAGATGATGATCATATTTGCTATATCCATTAAAACTAAAGCTTGCCACGGTCCTTTACTGTTCTACTTCAACACATTTATTGGTGCGTAAGTAAAACAACTGCATGAACCTGCCAGGCAGTAAAGACACAAGTCAAACTGTTATTCACATCACGCTGGAATTTGCTTGCCTAATCCGACGTCATTCAGTCAAAGCATAAATCAAACTGACTTCCCTTCCTCCCTTACTCTTAGATAAGAAATGTCCAAACTGCCGATGCCTGTCTTTTATTCAGCACAATCACCTGCACTGTCTACATCGCAGAACACAGGCAGAGTCATACATTTTGACCTTTAACTTTATTGGTGATGTTATTTGAATATAAGGGCGAGGCGGGGACTTGGGTCAAAATCCTGTGCGTAAGGTATGTGGAACACGTGCAACACAACATGGGTTATGGGTAACTGCCTTGCCAACAAACAACGACTGCTGGCAGTCTTTCTTTCGCAAACACGCTTTAATGAACGAATATTAAAATCTAAACTTAAAACAGTAGGGGAAAAAAGGAATTTAGACCTGTTTTTTGAATAACGCTGCACCATATGCGCTACTGACAGACCTGCAGGTCAAAATTAAGTCTATCTTCAGTGAGCTTTGTGTAACCAATGTTATAACTCTTTTCGGCAGCTTCACATCAGCAAGGAAAGTTGCCGAAATAAGTTCCTAATTAAACGAGTTACTAAGTTAAGGATAAAGTACACAGGAAGACTGAAAAAAGACGCGCAAAACACACGTCTTAGATGTGCGTGGACAGTTGAAACCGCTGCGCTCTTTTCAATAGAGGGAAGTTCGACTTTTATGAGGCAGAACCTCTGAGATTTGAAGTAGGTCATCAGCGCTGACAAGCTGAAAAAGAATTGGACAAAAAGAGGCAGAAAAAATGTGATCTAAGGCATGTCAAACAAAGCTAATGGATTGAGTTGCAGGGGCAGATACTGCCCATTCACAGTCAATTAGGCGCAAGACAACAGCCTGTCTTTCTAGGGCAGTTTTCAGTAAATTTGGGTGTGGGCTAAGACATTAATATAAGCAATGTATAGGTAGAATTTTCGCATACTTCTCCCAGAGGAGAGCTTAATCTTTTTAAAAAGCCACTTCGGTTGCTTCTATTCAAAAATAAAACCCAGGGAGAGTGTTTGGTCTGATGCATTAGAACAATCAATACAGATGGAATTTAAGTTTTTTTTTTTTCTTCAGTTCTGCACACAGACTTTATATGTTACATCTGAATCATTATAAGCCTGCTAAAGACATGCAACCTCTGCCTATGGATAATGTTGTAGCACAGGTTCTTTGGTACTGAATACAGTTAATGAATACCTTTGCACAAAGCCTGCCTGAGAGCAGATATGCAATGATACCAGTGGACCTTTTTTGGTGGACAGGGGTCCAGCATAAAAAAACAAGCAAATAAAACACTCAATTAATGAGATTTTCACAACCTGTACTGTTGTTTAACATTGGAGTGCCTGTGGTATATTGGTCTAAAAACAAAGGGGCTGTAATGTCCATTATCTACTCCTAATGAGTCACAAGCGTTAATCAGCTTTGCCCTAATATCTATCGACATGCACAGCTTCCACTCCTACACTAGGGAACCATGGGAAGTGTACAGTACACATCGTAATTTTAGTGTTCATTTTTTTATTTTATGACAGCTTGTTTTTCTTAAAGCAAAATGCAAGTGAATGATTACTTTGCATTGCATTGGGAAAAAAATAAATAAAATCATCAGACGTTTGTTTTTGCCTCAATAAAGTGTTAGAAAAGTTTTCTGTGAAATATTATGAAGCAAGCTATAATATGAAGAACACTGTTATATAATATCTTCGCTCCAAACACTTCCTTGCATTTTTCATCAGTCAAAAGCCATGTGGAAGAACACAAGCTTTTCCCCTTTGGGAATACTGTGTTCCCATGCATAATTCAGCCAATTCTGGGGCTGTTTTAATTTCTCATAAGCAGCGAAAAACATTTAATAAAAAGAAGGGCTTCAATGGAGTGTTTCAAGGATTAAGGTCTAAAGCAGACATGTGGCAATCCTTCCCATTTGCCGTCATGGAGTGGAGTTAGTTTATCAGTAAATAAACATTAAAATACACATTTACACACCTATATTCTGTGTTTGTGCTCTGTGTTCTGTGCTTACTCCTGGTCTGATAATCAAACACAAACACAGCTTACTTAAGTGACTCGTGAGTCACAGAGATTGCACAATCACCTGCACTGTCTACATCGCAGAACACAGGCAGAGTCATACATTTTGACCTTTAACTTTATTGGTGATGTTATTTGAATATAAGGGCGAGGCGGGAACTTGGGTCAAAATCCTGTGCGTAAGGTATGTGGTGGGCGGAAAACCTGTAAACTGGTAACTGGACTGAACCCCTTTTTGAATGTTCATTTTGATATAAGCCAGCCATCAGATGATTCTTTTTTTTTTCTTAACTGTATCTAATTTGCCTGTTATTACCTTTGTGCACTTCATATTAAATAACACTAATGTAATTATAAATATATTTCATTATATAACATAACAAAAATCATTACAATTGTTATATTTGTATAACATAGGATTATACCAGATTATATTTTGTTATAATTATAACAAAAAGACTACATTCACACATGTCTATCAGTTCTCTAGTAAGTAAGAGTTTACTCTCTCCATTTTCCCTTTAGTATCACACATTAGAAAGCAGGTGACAAAGCGTTTTTCTTCTTTTCTAATATGACTCATTATCAAAGGAAGTCTCTAACCACAGCCAAATTAATTAATTACGCATCCAGACAATTCAAATCAATGTCTGCAGTATCTTCACAGCACTGGCGCCTGCTAGAAATATCACTGGTCTCTCTTGGGCTCTTTCCTCTCTTTCTTGTCCTTCCTCTTTGTGAACCCAGGGTTTTCTGTTCTTGACCCTCTATGTACCTGTAGCCTCACCAGCTACTGATGGTAAAAATATGGAAGTCAGCTTCATTCCATCATCAGCGAGTTTCATTAAAGAGCACCTGCTGAAGTTTTCTAAAAAAAAAAAAAACTTTACTTTTACTTACTTTACATGTGATTCATGAAATACTGGGATTTGAAATTAAGTTTTTTTTGGGTGAAAAATCAGCAAATATTAAGCATTTCACTACAGGTTTTTTAGTTGGATGCTTTATTTAATAAACCTTCTCTTCCATTCACAGGTCTGAAACAAAGGGTTATGAGTAAAAAGTAAACACTACCAAGAGAGCAACAGCATTTTTGAAGTCATTAGATTTGGCAGCACTACAGTTAATAGTAAAAAATGCATTTGATGCTTAAATTTGTAAAGAAAGTTGTAAATTTCCCACACATCTTTTCATTTTTCAGTGAATAAGACTTTGCTCAGTTAAATATGTAGTGGACTCTAAACAAAATTTTATTGTTTTTGTCTCTGAACAGACTGCACTGATTTTACAAAGCCAGATCTTTAACTTTCACTCAATTATCTTTTGTGCCAGATATTCAAATAAAAAAATAAGAAAAAACACATTTTATTAAGTTGTACCTCAGTAAAAAAAAAAAAAAAAGCTGCTAAAAGATGTTCCTGAGAAACAGAAATTGTTGCCCTGTGACCTTGTAGTGTATACAAGCATGTCACAGCAGATGTGGTTTATTACAGCGACATAAACGACCCCAGTGCGATTCCATACCAGCGGTCCCATGCATCCCATCTCAAAGTGACCACAGATCAATCCCCCTGAGGAGTGGACAGATTTCCTCTTGCAGATAGTCTTTTCCACAAACAGAAGCCAGCTGCCGATGCGGTGAGCGAGATCTCACTGCTCATATCCGTGGCAAAATGAAACTGATGCTATTCACGAAAGGCCAAGAAGAATGTTGGCACCTCAAAATCACGACAGGAAAATGACAGCGCATTAATGAATCTGTCCATAAATCAGTCTATCCCAGAAAAAGTGTTTTGATGGACATACCAAATGCATACGCTCAAAGGCCCCCGCGAGGCAGACACATAAATGCTTGGTGATTCAACCAGACAGGGTTTGAATTTCCCATGGGAACACTCTTCCACCAATGTTCCTTTTAACCTTTTTAACATCAGTAACTATAATTATTTATGCATTTAAATGAAGAGATGAGATGAAAAGCCAAAAGCAAAAGAGACTGAGAGAAAATCTGTTGAACCGAGCTGACAGTGCCTGTCAGAAACGTTAATCAAAATATCCCCTTCACTATCTGCATTTGAGAGGTCAAAATAACACAAACATTCCAAAAAACACAGTTCTTCAGAAGTGATATTGTGGGAGAAAGAGCTACCATATCAAAGTCTGGTGTTGCATAATTTCTGCTGTTCCCATTTGAGTTGCTTCAGATAAGCAGACGAGGGGGGCATATGATTTTTTCCATTTAATGGACTGTTACAGTTTTCTTTGGCAGAATGAGACTGGTATACCTGATCCACACTTGGCTAAAGTGCTGTTGTTCTAAATGTCAGCTTTCATTTCATTGTCCTTTTCAAGCTGTCAGCCATTCTGGGAACACTGTCCTGTCCCTTCAGTTTCACTCTTCTTTAAAGCTAGCCTGTTGATTTGCCTGCTGTCTGAAAAATAAGTGATATTTGATCCATGGATAATGTGTTCTAATATTCTACATAACAACACCAGTTAAGTGTTCCAGGTCAGCAACGTCTCTCTACTGGCCTGTCCACACTTGCAAATTTGAAGCAGATCAGCACAGTAGAGGCCCCCAGGCAGTGATCAGTGTGAACCCACAGTGATTAGAATATGAATCTTGCTGCACCCTTTTGAGTGTTCTCATTTTTCCTAAGGTTTTGAGACACATTGAGATGTGATACAGGCAAAGTATATTTACAGGGTGAGCTGAAGCATTTACTGATATGCACCATACTGAAAAGACAGTTTTCTGAGCCAGTTTCACAATAAATGAATGAGATTCCAGGGTAGAAGTCATTAAAACAACGAAGGCATTGAAAAGTACTGTACACAGCTGCATATGATGGGTAAAGGGTAAAATATATTTCCTTCTTGTAGTCTCATAAATACCTTGATGCATGTTTCAGATTTTTTAAGGGATACTCTGTAAAATACTGTTTCTCAAAGCATTTAGAGTGAATGAAAGCTGCATGGGGCAGCACAAAATCAAATTGGAATTTTATGGATGTTGGTCGATTTGACACAGAATGATCTCCTTTCAGCAAGGTTGATGCAAAAAGTCCCAAGGTTATCTCTTCCTCAAACGGTCTGCTGGCTTCCGGAGAGAGCGCATGACAGACATTCACAAACAATGTCTTTGTGTGTTCCGTGACAAGGAAGTAAGCTCACTCCATGGTTTATATATAGAGAGAGGAGTTATTATGCAATGAATAATTTCTGCATGATAGAAAGATAAAATGATCCCTTTGATGGATAAACCTCTACTTTTGAAAGACTTCTATTCATAAAGAGAGAGCTTAACTTGATTAAAGAAAGAAGAAAAAATGTGTCTTTTTGTGTGATACAGTGGGGTGTGAGTGTGCGGGGAAGGGTGGCAGACATACATTTGGGTTAAATTCCACTCTTTAAGCTTAAGTAGCATTAAACGGTACCTCAGGTCACAGCAGACCCAAGTCAAAAGTGTAGCGTTGGCGTATGCAGTCCAAGTGGATACTGCTTGGCCAATATGCGTGACCCTAAAGCAGACATGGGAGCTGACCTCCCAGAACTCCGTCTGTAAATTCCCACAATTGAGGCAGCCAAGCTGCTGCAATAATGTTCATGCGAAACAGTCATGTTACTAAATATACATTCAATGTCGCACTTAGAGGAGTAGGTCACTTTGCTGGTTGTACATTCTACTGTACATTGTTTTAAGTTTTAAGTTCATCTATTTCAAGGACACGATGGCCCTCAGCCATCACGCGCTTCTGTGAGGTCTGGTATGTTGCTAACATGCTTCTGCAAAACATGAACTGGAGAAAAAAAAAACATCTACATTTCACATGTAGAAATTCCTCAACAGTGTCCTGGAAAAGTGAAACAGTTCTGGTTATTACGCAATGCATAGCCTTGTTCCTCCATCCAAGACACAATTCAACTTCATTTGATAAATGATTCGCTTACATATGGTTACATCTTGTGCTTAAGACAGTGCTTATATGAAGAGACCTTCACAGTCTCCTGACTGAAGCCCTCCTGGGACTGAGAACACCTCTGATCCACTGTGAACATGTACTGCCAGGTCACAGACTAATGAACATATCCCTGTGTGCTATACCAGCGGTAACCCTAAAGGTGTCAAGGGGCCTCTGAAACACACACATCACATAAAGAGGTCAGAGGTCAATCCTAATATAGAACAGAAGGTGAGAGTTCCTCCGTTTGGCTCCAAAAACTGTACTGTTAAACTGATGCCAATTAATTATTATTCCCCTATCTCTCCCGTAAGAGGGGAATGTATTGAATCCGTTAGAGCTTCAAGTCATTTGAGTCCATGATCAGGTCACAGTTCAAACTGAGGCATTACCTGCCAACAGCACTCTGGGTGACAAAATGACAAGTGCCGATGTACCCCATTCCTGTGTTGTACAGCCGCTTGAGAAATGTAATCAGAACTCAAAACTGTGAGTGAACCTCACACACTACACAAACAGGTTACTGGTCAATTGGCAGAGGCCAGGCTGATACACCACACAAGTCTGGAAATCTTCTCGGGACTTGGCAACAAATTCCAAACTGTATAGTGTCACCCACTGGTCAGGGTTTCTGCCAGGCTTTAAATCACGTCATACAGCAAAAGCTCCTGTCATCAAGCCGCTACTGTGCTTCATACTTGGTGAGTTCACATGGATAAAATAAACATGCTCTCGCCACAGCTCAGTAAATCCCTTATCTTCTGACTTTGTCCTACGTGCAGTTTTTGGTTTGGCACTTATGACTTCCACACTGATTCTTATCTTCTGTTGCTTTTATGCCACAGTTCTAAAGAAAATGACTTACACAAGAGGGAAGAGTATTACGCTAGTGAATGCTTATTTCCCATTGGCTGTTGGGTGTCTCACTCTTTAATCCTGAAGCCTAAGACTGAAAACCCCATCAAATATTTCAAGCCTGCCAGAAACCCATCTGCAGAAACTCACAACAGGACACTCCTAAGCACTTGGCACATTACACAATCTAAGGTGTGCCAAGATATGATTTTAGTAAACAAGTTTTTGAATTCAACAGCAAATTTGTTCCAGCTGTTAAAATAACTAATGAGCATATTACGTGTAAATTGAACATATTATCCACATGGTGAATACATAAAGATTGCAGGAGGTATAGGAATAACCTCTTTTGATAGCTCCAGATGCTTCTTCTTACCAGTCAAAAAGGGAAAATGGAAAACTTGAAAAATGGAAATCCAGCGCATATTTAAACAGGCATTTTGGGAAACAGCACAGTAATTGCCCAATTGCAGTAGAGGTTATAGACCAAACTCAGACACAGGCCCCATGTGTTACATTTATACAGTATGCACCCCAATTTATTGTACTAGTTAAGACTTTTAAACAGTGCTCCCTACTTTAACCACATTTAACTAGTTGCCATGTACTAAATTAAGTGGCCTCAGAAGCAATTTCACTTCAATTTGAAATGCCCACTGCCATTTGAAAACAGACATTCCATTTCCAAAGGTAAACGCTGCAATCCCATCTGTTCCTCTAAAATTTTCAGTGGATCCATATTCATGGACAATTAGGAGTCATATGATACACAAACCTGCCCCAAAATAACCCGCATGACACTAAGACGGGTGGAAAAATGCAGAATTATGCAAAAATCTAGGCAAATCAAAATTAATCATTTATTGCCGTGACCTTTGGTTTGAGAGCTGAGTTAGGTACAATGACATGAATAGAAACTGGAACTTAAGTAGGACAAAAGGGTACAAAGACTGCATAGTCTCTGTTATAATCAACCAGGTGTCCATCAGCTGGGGACAGAATGACCCTCTCCACTTAATGGAGGGGTTTTCCAGAGCGTAGCACACTTTGAAGACCCATACCAATCGTCAGATCGCTTATTCTCAAGAGGAAAAAATCGGTGTGAATGAGTACTGGCTACCGAGTGTTAAAATCACCTTTATCATGCCACGTTGGCATATAAACATCTGCTTCAATTTAAGACAATTTAAGAAGAACGTTAATTGTGCCCGCTCTTGAGCTCTTAGTTTCACAAAACATATATAACTAATCTTTTCAAGGCAGAAGGCAGGCTTAATGACAGGGAACAAAAAATGCACATCCTTTTGTAAATGTTTACCTGTTTTCAGATGAGACGCGTCAGTAACAATATACTCCAACGAAACTGCAAGATACATACAGGATACAAAGATAGCTGCAGAGTTTCTCAGGATAATGTCATTCCTTTTACTTTTAAATGTAGGGGTTTCACAGTGGACATGCTTTTACACTGCGACATTTCCATTTTCTTCAACTATGTTTTCATGCTCAGAGGTGAGGAAGTGGGTATTTATAACTCCATGCAACAACATTATAAAAATGTCTGCTTATTATTATTGATAGTAATCTCTATGTGAGCCTTCAAAGCTGCCCTGGAACAAAAAAGTCAGTTTTTTTTGTAAGATTAACATTTTGTAAAATTCTAGACTTAAGCAATGCATTCTACAATGGGTTTACAGAATGATATACAGCCTTGAAGCAGGTTACAAAACCACAAAATGATTTCCAATTAGGTTACGATCTAGTTATTAAAACAAATTAAGTGTTTTTCCACATGGATATCTACTACATCAAAGGCAAGGAACAACATCTTAAATATAAAATTCACAGTAAAGATTGTCTTTGCATATTATAGATCAGTACTGAGGTATATAAATATATAGGAGGGTGAAGAATATACACTGATGAGATAATAAAACATTATGACCACTCACAGGTGAACCGAATAACGTTGATCATCTCCAAATAAGGGCACATGTCAAGGTATGGGTAGATTAGATCAGCGTTTCCCAACCCTGCTCCTGAAGGCACACCGTCCTGCATATCTTCTATCTATCCCTGCTCTACCTACCTGACTGAACTCATCAGTGGCACTTTTGATTAGCTGAGCACACCTGATTTAGTCAAGCAGGAAGGATACATAGAAGATATGCAGGACAGTGTGCCTCCAGGAGCAGGGTTGGGAAACACGGGATTAGATGGTAAGCGAACAATCAGTTCTCATAGTCAACGTGTTGGATGCAGGAGAAATGGGCAGGAGTAAAGACCTGAGTGACTCTGACAAGGGCTAAATTGTTATAGCCAGACGATTGGGTCAGAGCATGTCTGAAATGGCAAGGCTTGTGGGGTGCTCCCGGTCAGCAGTGGTGAGTACCTACCGACAGTGGTCCGAGGAGGGACAAACCACAAACCGGCGACAGTGTGTTGGGTGCCCAAGGCTCATCGATGTGTGAGGGCAACGAAGGCTATCCCATCTGGTGCGAACCGACAGAAGGTCTACTGTGGCACTAGTCACAGAAAATTTTAATGATGGTTACGGGAAGAATGTGTCACAACACACAATTCATCGCACCCTGCTGCGTATGGGTCTGCGTAGCAGCAGACCGGTCAGAGTCCCCATGATGACCCCTGTCCACCGTTGAAAGTGCCTACAATGGGCACGGGAGTGTCAGAACTGGACCTTGGAGCAGTGGAAGAAGGTTGCCTGGTCCAGTGAGTCCCGTTTTCTTTTAGATCACGTGGATGGCCGTGTATGTGTGCACCATTTACCTGGGGAACTGATGGCATCAGGATGCACTGTGGGAAGACAACAAGCCGGTGGAGGGAGTGTGATGCTCTGGGCAATGTTCTGCTGGGAAACCCTGGGTCCGGCCATTCATGTGGACATCAATTTGACACGTGCCACCTACCTAAACATTGTTGCAGACCAGGTACACCCTTTCATGGCAATGGTATTCCCTGATGGCAGTGGCCTCTTTCAGCAGGATAATGCGCCCTGCCACACTGCACACATTGTTCAAGAATGATTTTAGGAACATGATTAAGTGTTCAAGGTGTTGCCCTGGCCTCCAAATTCTCCAAATCTCAATCTGATTGAGCATCTGTGGGATGTGCTGGACCGACAAGTCCGATCCACGGCGGCTCCACCTCGCAACTTGAAGGACTTGAAGGATCTGCTGCTAATGTTTTGGTGCCAGATACCACAGGACACCTTCAGGGGTCTTATAGAGTCCATGCCTCGGTGGGTCGGCACTGTTTTGGCAGCACACGGAGGACCAACAGCATATTAGGCAGGTGGTCATAATGTTTTGGCTCATCAGTGTATATACAGTATAGCTTTTACGGGTGCTCTTACAATACTAGTACTTAACAGGTACTGGCTAGGAACTTTCTATGCAGATAGACCCCGTCCTAAATTTTTATTAAATTGGGAGAGGATTTCCTTATGATAAATTGAAGCACTGTATCACTCTAATTATATGCTATACCACTAATATCCTACTTGCAATTTCACAACATTGCCCTTGTCCTCGCTGCTCCTAAGATATGCTTTGTATATCTGACAGCCAAAAAGCATCTCACCTTTTTTTCTTTCACAGCATATCATGCTTCGGTAAAACTCTCAGTGGTAATAACATAACAGCTGGAGGGCCATTTAATGTAACACTTTAATGTTCAGGCTGGAAATACACAGGGGCAGCTGGAATTCGTTATGCGATGTGGAGGCCTGGAGCTCACAACAAACGCAATCAGAAGATTTCAGCAGTAAATGGGAACTTTTCCAGCTCTTTACAGGCCTGTGGGGAGCTCTTCTGGGCCCAGTGGTGCCACATGTCCAGTACAACAGCAAGCAAGGTGCTATTGTCTATAAACACCCCCAGATTATATATGTTAACATTATCACCTAAAGCGTACCTTTATTTCTGTGATCGGGAGAGAACGAGAAACATCAGCAGGGAAAGTGTTTGTTCTGACATTCCAAGCATTTACAAAAAAGCCTTGTAAAGATTAACTGCTTGGGACGTCTAATCAAACTGTTTCCAGAGACATTACTGTAATATGTTCCAGGGAACATTAACATCTAGACGTAAGACAGATAAGTGAGTGGTAAACGTGGAGATCGTTAACAGATAATAGCTGAGCACTGCACGTTATTTGCCATTGGATATGCAATTAGCGCAAGAACAGCATGAGCGCAAGGTGATCAGAGAGGCTTTCCTGGAACCAAGAGCTTGCATGAGTTCGAACTTCTTTTAAGGAACTGCTGTTGAATGCCTTTCTTTAGTAAAAGAGGAGGGTTGTTTGTGTAAAATGGAGACATGTTCAGACAGAGAATGTTCTCCCCCCATGTAGTACTCACAATAACAAAGTGCCCGCTCATGTTCAGGCTCCCATTCCACAGCTCAGAGCTGGGCTGAGACAGATTTAAACCAGGAAAGGATGCTGGGTATCTTGATGTCCTAAATGATTGTGGAAGAGAGGCACGCGATGCCAACAAACATCCATGCCATCAAATTATGTTAAATTAAATGTATCAGAAGCTCCCGGTGACTTTGAGGTCACCACAAATCTTGTGATCCCCCCCCCAATAATTCAAAAACAACGCCAAAGAAAAGAGAAATGTATCTTTATGAACTTGCTCAGAGTCAGAATAAACAAGCCTCTGTGAATATGCTTCTGAAAGTGCAGTAATGGATTATATCATATCATTTTACTAATGCGAATCTGGATCAGCTAACTGAAAAGTAGGTCAGACAAACTGTATGTTTGATTCAGACTAACTTTGTGATTTCCTTTATAAGCACTGCTAATTATGTGAGGGCTGCTCGTCAACGAGTGAATTTTACATCTGTTGATTAGTGTTGTGGTAATGGCGACCTAAAAAAATTCACATCAAGAAGTATGTTTAATCTCAGTCAATTCTCCTAAAACACTAAATGGCCAACAGCGACTCACATCTGATTTCACAGCTGAATGTAGGCTTGAAAGAACAAGAACATTTTCTTTTTATTTTCAGATTCTTGAATTATTTTTAAATTATCCGCATTATATTTAAGTCCTCATGTCTTAAGGTAAATGTCTATACCCCTCAATCCACAGCTCTCAATCCAGAACTTTTTGCTATCACCGACACAAAACCCACCTGTTCAGACTGCAGTATGTGTTGGTTCCCAGAATACCTTGGGGGAAGCCTGATGTAGCACTGTAGATCAGTGCACAGTGCAATGTGAATGCAACTGCTATGTAAATGTGCACAGTTCTTATGTTAGTTCAAGGACTCCCAGTCCTGAGTAACTGTTTAATTAGCCACTGATTGCCATCCTTGAGCCCTTGAGCTCTTTTGCAACAGATGAGCATACTCCTGCCTTAATGCTAAAACCAACATAGACCACAGCTTACAGAGAAGTTTGGATTTGGTGCAAGCAATGCAACTAATGTCAATTTACTGATAAAGTCTCTCCTCATAGAGCATACATGTCTGAATAGCATGGTGTGCAGTCACCTGCCTTACAAATGCAGCTCTTGCTAGTTCATTGCCCAGCAACAGCTCTTATTGTTTGACGTTATTGTGGTTTTTTATACATGATCATGCATTACATACAGCAACGTCAAAGCTCATCTCTTTAGTTTGACAAACTGATGTAAATTAAATCGCAAAGCGTAAACATCTGAAATAGCATTTCAGTCCAAGCTGGTTCAACTGGCTCAACTGACTGCCAATGAAAAGAATGACATCGATTTAACTTACGAGCTCAGGAGTGGCAAAAATATAGACTCAATAAAGCCATCAAGGACTGGATTTTTAGTTCCACTGTTAAAACACTGCATTCTCTTTACACCATATCCATTGCAGTCATTTAATACTTTTTAAGCCACTGCCACTACAAACACATACGACAGCTCTTCACTGGAGATGTCGATCTTGTCTCACCACAGATTGAACAATAATACCGGATATATGTGAGCTGAGTGGTTTCTTCACATTAGCTGCATGGCTTCCTGAAAAACTCCCTTAAAGTTGTCAACAAAACCGATACATAGAGCGTCAAGTTACTTTCCAGCTAAATTCTCTACTGTGAAATTATGCAGTTAAGAAAACATAAATGAGAGAGTTAACTGGCTGATCTACTTCTTCACATTATGCATGTGCTTAATATATGCCAGGGTGTTTACAGATCAAGGTGAATTTAAAGGTCATTCTTTTCAAATTTCAGGGACTATAGGATGAATTAACATAAAAAGCACACCAAATGGAACATTGGTAGGAGGGAATTTGCTACAAAGTAGAATTTGCTCCATTTTTGCTCCTTTATAATTGTGAACTGCATTGTGCAAATATGAAAACTGACTGCCATTTATAATATTCCAAGCTAAAATATGGCTTTAAGTGTAAACTGTATGCTTACATGATTTATCTTGGATGTGCATAACACATCAGAATGGACATACAAAAAATAAACAGCGATGGAATAAAGCTGTGGGTCCAGGTACACATAAAAATCCACCTGCTGATGACTAAACGCTAAAATGGTTGCAGATGCAGCTTTTCTCTGTTAAATTGACTTAAATAGTTTCCCAAAAGGATACCACATCTGCAAAACTGATCTCTAACCTCTTGTCACAACAACTGGCAGACGTTTTCATAAAAAGCAGGCGCCTATTAGACCTGTGCAAAATCAGATGTAATATTGCACCGTCCCACACAGTCTCTCTCTCCTTCCAGTAAATACTTGTTGAGCCAGAAAAGATATGAAATGAATATAAATCATTCAGAAGGGGGAAAGCAGATGCAGGAAGAAGAACAGGTGTGTCTCTGCCCCCCCCCCCCCATTAGAGCTTATCTCTTAACCTTAGATCAGATTAGTTCTGTCTCACTACACTGACCTTGTGCTCAGCTTCAGCACTATCTGCATTGTATGACCTGTACACACCTTACCCTTGTGCCTGTTTGCCCGCTATAAGCACTTTTGTACGTAGCTTTGGATAAAACCATCTGCTAAATGAATAAATGTAAATGTAAATGTAATGTCCTGCCAAAGACCGAAACCTGCGGACCTTCTGGTTACACGTTCAATCCATAAACACTACACCTGTTTCTCTGGTCAAAAAACCAACAAGACACTAGTTTTTTGAATGCAGCAAATGGCAAATTGAAACGGGCCCAGGCTCAAAAAGCACACGCCAGGGAAAAAAAAAATTACGAACAACACATGAGACAATACACCTAAGTAGAGAAAATATGGGCGACGTGGTTGTGGCTGTTATGTAAATCTATAAATCTTGAGCTAAGTGGGCTTTTATGTGGCTGTGTAATTTGTCTTTCTCCAGGTTTAGCTGCCTGCCAGAAACATCACAGAAGTGACGCATTTAAGGGAACATTCCAATTGTAAACTGCTTTTTATTTGAAAGCGATATGCCCTGTCACCTCTAATAAGCGCACTGAGCATTGTAGCTCCAATTACAAATAAATCAAAGGAATATAGCAGTGGCTTTTGGTTACTACAGCACATATAAAACCCAATCCATCTGTTAAACTGTATTAAAATATGTCACAAAAAGCATTTGGGTAAAAGAAAATACAGGACTACATGATTTTACAAACAATTTAATGCATTTCACTGAAAACCTCCAAACCTGCAAGGTCTTAGCGATGTACATGGAAAATGCACGAAAAATAAGCCAAAAACAATACAAATAATAAACTGCAATGTGTAACATGTCAAATATATGACTGTTAAAATTTTGTGTGCGTCAACAACCCAAGACAAAAAGCATGGAAAGGAAGAATAAACTGACATTTAACGAAGAATATATGTGACTAAAAACATAAGCAAATCATATCAACCAGTTAAAGTATACTGATGTTTAATTCCAAACATTTAGTGTTTAGCAGCCCCCATGAAAATGCAGTATATGCAATAGCAATGTTACTTGAATTCTGAAATTTCTGCACAGAAGTCTGGACTTTGAGATTCTCCTAACATTAGCCAAACACGTTATCAGTTACGGTATCAAGGAGCCACTGCAATATTTCAATAACAAATAACTCAAATGATAGGGCTTCACACCTACACATAAATTCCGGCACGCACACATTCGTAGGAAGATATTTATAATGTTTGCTGCCAAGGCAATGATTAAGTGACAAGTGACAACAACAAGTGAAAACAACCACTTAATTTGCATCTGGACCAAAAACCGTCATTGTACTGTAGCATGTGATAACAACGCAAATGTAACTGCTCACTTCCCAGGGAAAAGGGCTCTCAGGTAATCACGTACAGTTGCTGAACCTGCGCACACTGTTTTTATGCATGGAACTCTAAACAAGAAAAAACGCATTTATGACAATAGTGCTTTTGCATTATGAAAACATTAATAGTGTAGATGAAGGAAAAAGGTGAAGAGAGATAATTGCCCACCCATGTAATTGATTACGTGCAGCCGATGGTAAGTCTCTCCCGTCTCAGTATTTTCAGGACAGAGCAAGTGACGTTCATTGAGCTGTTGGTTTGGATGTGCATCTCTGCATAGCACAAAACCTTTGGCAGAATGAAAGTCAAGCATACCGTAACACAAATCAGATACACATTAAAATAAAAAAGAAGCTAAATGAGATGTAAAAAATGATACATGACTGGTTTTGTCAACCGCACTTTTCAGATAAGCTGGCAGTGTGGTGTGGTAACTGAGAAACTGATCTTTATTCAGAAAGTCACACATTTGATTCTTCAGTAGACTTTGAACCTGGGCTGCTTTTGTAAATACCAAGCTATAAAAAATCGATATGTTATATGTAAGGTGTAACTTGCCCTTAATAAGGGTATCTGCCAACTTGTAAAACAGAAACACATTTTATAGAAGAATATTAAATTCAACATCTTCAAGTGAAGGAAAACAGTCAGAGACTTGCAGTAACACCCAAAGGGGACTAAGAGCCAAAAAAATGAATATTAAATATTGCTTTGCATTGTATTTTAAAAATATGAATTTTCTAAGATGTACACAGTCGTGGCTACTCCCATTGGTATCACGAAAAGGACAAAGTAACCATTCTAACAGTCCTATGGCTGCATTCCAAAAATAACATCAGCAGTTTACCAAACAATATTCACTGTGCACGTATACCTCACTGGAGCTTGAAATCGGTTTGATGTTGCCAGGAATAAAAAGGCATTGGAAAACGCATCCTCGGGGAGAGTGTTTAGCTGGACACACCAGACACCCACCAGGCACACAGTCATTACGCAAGCCAGATTTAAAAACGTTTCCTACATCCGACCAGACACCTTCCCTTGGGTTTATCTCTTCACAGAGCGACCTCAAGTGCTTTTCTTAAAGGTATATATGATTTAGGTCATAATGAATAAAGCAGAGGCTTTTAAAATATGGGGGTTGCATGCCTGGGGAGGTGCCAAAGAGCTCAAGGGGAGACCTGAGCTATGATGTCGCCTACATATGAACTATGGTGTTGGGCAAGAGGTATAAAATTATAAACGAATAAAGTTCCATTTCAATTAGCTAGAGCCTAAAAGCAGGCATTTCAGATATATTCCACCTTATTATATGGAGCTGTGAAGAACAGACTTCCATAGAATGTCAGTAATATTCTACATTACTGTTACCAGGGGCTTCCATGGGGAATCTCCACAGGAAGCTATGAAAAGAATGACACAAACTTCTTCCTGAATGTTAGCTATGGAAATAAAAAAAAATAACTTGTATTTTTTCCACAACTGGTATGCACAGCTATAACTTTAAGCAATTATTATCCTGCTTACCATTGAATCCCATGTCAATACGGTTTAGCTAGTTAACAGCAAAGCTAAAGCATATTAGACCATACACTGTATTTTAATATCTCACAATTAAGCTTATCAGTACAGTTTGGCTAGTTACTGTAGCTTTCTGCACTTTCTCAATCACTGTTTCTGAGGAGACTGGCACAGCAGTGTGAGAGTTTGTAAAAATAACTTAACTTCCACTATGAAATGAATCAAAACAAGTTTGCTTAATTATTCTTGCAGACTAGAAATATTTCACATGAGTTATTCTCGTGAAAGCATTCCGTTTCTACCGCTGTACTCTCTGGGGTCTGTTACACTGCAACCTAAGAAGTTTCAAAAGCATAATAGGAGCTGCTTCAAATGCAATGTCAAATACAGGAGAGTGTCTTAAATCTGGGACGGTCTTGCTTCAACTCAGAAGAAAACATCTCCCTCATGAAAACATTGCTGTGTTGATCACAACTCCGTGTTTTTGGTTTTGCATTTTTGTGCTCTTCATAGGTCCCAAAACTTTTTTCTTAAGGTGGGGGGAAGTGAAACTCAGAACTGTTTCCTATTAAACTATACAAAATTCTTTATCTCTACCAGCTAGCTTGTACCTTGTCTGACCAACTATTGAAACCTGGTCATGTAGCGCTTATAATATTGTTGACTCCTTATGGTTTTTTGCTTGTGTTGTACTCTGCCTCACTTGTAAGTCGCTTTGGACAAAAGTGTCTGCCAAATGAATAAATGTAAAATGTAATGTAAATGTACTGTGAAGTACAATCCAGGCGCAATCATTGTGGTGCATGAGGGCACATCAGCTTTTAAGGTGCTGGATGTTCTGGATGACGTGAGGCCCACGATGACCACAACAAGCTTTGAAGAAATGGGCAAAAGTGAATGAAACGGAGGAAGCAAACCCCAAAATACGAGATGACATCAACCATCAGCCAAGCACATTAGACAGGAGCAGAGGCAATATTCAGTTGCTTGACTTCTATAAGAACGGGGAGCCATTTATGGAACAAGCAGCTGTAGTTTGTTTTTTTTTACATACATACATCCTGTTTTGGTTTCAGCTATACGTCACTTCCCTTTATTGTCTGTGTTACAATAGTTATATTTACTGAAACTATATTTGCAACATGATTCATGCAAATGTGGAACGACAAAATTCACCCCAGCGCTCAACAGGTATGAAGTTAAAAGAAAAAATGGAAAAAGTGAAATACAATACATTCCAAATCAATAAGACTACCTAGTCACTCCTAAAAGTAGCCATGTCATAGAAAATGATAATCTTTTGATTTTTTGGTATCAAGCTTCTTATAAAATTATATATAATTTTAAAATATACTAGCATAATTTTTAAGCCACAAGTAAGGTTTTTTTTTATTTCTTCTTATTCTGGTATATGACTAAATACAAATTAATACGGAAATGTCACCATACAAAAACAGTATCTCACCCAGGACCATTAAAGCACACACTAACAAGGACAATTGTCAAGAATTACATAAAAGCTTTCCAAAAAAAGGTCCAACTTTTACGTATAAATAGTGGTATATAGAAATAGTGCAGTACTAAATAAGAACAAGGTTAAGGTCTATCCCTAATGTATAAATAGTAGCATATAAAAGAAGTGCAGGGGTAAATATCAACAAGGTTAATCGCTGCTTAATAAGCATCCCGTCTCTAGTAGGCTCTTTCAGGCAGCCACCCACCCACTTCTCTCATGCCTTTAATCTCCTCTGTGGATTTGCTCAAAGTCTGCCGGACAAGCTGGCAGTTGTCCAATGCCTACGGCGGCTCTGCTGCAACCACCACTGTCTACAGAGGGAGGATTTCCGCTCATTCTTTTCACGCTGGTGACCTCACCGGAAGCGTTCTGCCCACCCCCCCGTCCTCGGGTCGCCCCCTGCTGGTGGCAGTGGCCCTCTGGAAGCAGCACCCGAGGTTGTCGTCTTGGCCCTGGTGGTGCTCCGGTGTCCGGCGACCCTTGTTGGGTGGTCTCATCTACAGGCACCACTCCGCCCTCCAAAGCCCTCCCCGGGGATACTTCCGGTGGCCAATCAGGATGTTGCCTTTCAGGATGCCCCTCCCCCACCGGGAATTACGAGAGCCATGTCAGAGATGCCATGGCAAAAGCCTCTCTGCAGCGTGATGGCTTTCTCACCCACTTTCCCATAGTCTGAACCAGATCCGCTCAGTTTTATCAGATCTGAACCTGAAGTGTCCATTCAGCAAAGCTGACATTTAAGGAACATTTTTTGATCAAAAACACATCACTGCAATCGTAAATAAAAACATGTCTTGTCAGGTCAGGAAGGAATCTCATGTCATATAAGTATCATGTTTGGAAAGATGTAATGACTTCCATCAGTTATGGGAAAACAAAAATGAACCAGACCTTTGACTCCAGGCAGTAGGAAACCAAACTACTTATCTTGTTGTGTCTTGTTGGGCAAACTTTAGATATCAGTTTCCATTCACTTGCCGAACAGACACTAATGTTCAAGGCAGGTTATACAGCATATGTATATACATTCTTCAAAGCAGGTTAAGCAACTTGCTCTAGGGTGAAATGAAATGCTGTACCCATTAATTACAGTGGCTCTAAACACAGGTCTTCAGCCTTCCCATGCGACATCGAAACGTGTGGAATCTTTTTATGAATGAGACCTTGGAAAGATCTAGAAAAAAATATTCTATGCCAGTGCATACAGACGCGTGTTGAGTTCAGCCACATTGAACCCAGAGTAAGTCACCCAGCGTTCACCAGACTCCAGAGGCTGAAGTTGAATGAGGACCATTTTGGGCCAGTGTCTGTCATTTTAAGTAGGAAGTAGCCTCTAGCTTTTAAATATTCCAACAAACCAAAAACACGCACGAGAGGAATTGATTCCTGTACTTATGTTGTTGGGTAATGCATATACATGACTGTGTGCTCTTTGTTCAATGTGCAGACATTATGTAAGCGCTACCTTTTTCTGCTTCTTAAGCAACACTCACAGTCAGTGTAAGATATAGTTTGAAATACAGAAATATAGTTTAAGAAATTCCAGCTAATGAAAGTTGTTTATTTAAGGGAAAATATGTATGTTCAAATTTAAGGGAAAAAGGTTCCATTGGTCAAATGAACCTAAGTCTTGCTAATGGAAAAAATAGAGATAATCTGCCTAATTTCTGTCTTGACATAAAAGACTAAATGATGTAATAAGAAAATGTTTGAATCCATCCATTGCACTACTTTGAAAATAATCCCCGTCTTCACATTAGCATGTGTCAAGGGCACCCCTCCTTTCATTTCCCAGTATGATAAACAACTAATGTTATCTCGGTTATGACCAAGAACAGTAGCAATACAGTAGAAGTATGATTCATTTGGCAGACTCTCTTTTCTAGGATGACTTTCAGAATATTTCAAGCCCAAAAATGACTGGGCCTCATTCATCATTATGTTCTGAGAAACAAGTGTATTTTATTCTTGGAAAATGTCTGTGCAAAAAAGTCATGGCAGATTCATGAAACTTGCAGAAACACCCAAGTTTGTTCTTACCCTGATTCATATGATTATGAATCACAACTAATATTTGCTGCTTGTTCATGGTGCTTCTAATTACCAGATGTATACGCCTTGCCAGTCCCATGTAAGGACAGTCTGATTCCCAAGACACAGCTAGTGAGTTTCTCTGATCCAGACTTGCAAACAATTCTGAGAGAGACAGATGCAAGAAAAATATATATTCCTTTGTGTGAGTAGCGGAGTGTCTGGGACATCAGAAAATCGCTGTTCCAAATAAGAACAACTTCAAAAGGACTCCAACATCGAAATAAAATAAATCATTTTTAGAGCAAAAAGCTTGTCCCTGTTGTCTAACAATGCAATTCATATTCAACACAATGACGTGTAGGCGTAGACATTACAGATCTAAACCACATCATTTGTAAATACATAAATTTGATAATTTGATGGTTGCACAAATTCATTGGAATGGCAAAAAAAGAAAAAAAGTTGCCTTGCTCAAAAACATACTTGCATGCGCACTCCATGTGGTCTAAAGCAGTCATAAAATTATTTTGTACATAAGAACAAACACCTATGGAGAACTAATAGATGAATTCCAATGCTCCAATGTCAGAATGACTGTTTGCACACCATATGCACAAAATTATTCGCTAGCATGAATAATGAATCTGACCCATCATGACAAAGAATTTTGGCCATGCTGCTATGCTGTAATTATACTTATGCGAATACATGCAGAGTAACACGCAAACATTAGCATGAAGATACATGATGATATGTAATAACTACGAAACCATGCAATTGCACACAATGCCAGGAGATTATTGTCCGGGTACAAGAAGTACAGGAGCAAATGAAGATTTACTGCTGTGCTATAGGCCAATTTATTGTTGAATACTTTTTATATTTAACTAACAAGCAACTCTTTATTACTTCACCGAACATAATAAAGGCTTGGCATTTTTTATGGCCACTCACAGCCTGAGAAAGCACTAATCCCAAAAATGCAAACATAAATCCACCTAAAACACCTAAAAAATGAGATGAAATAAGCCACATTGCTTATTGACGAGGCATTATCCCACAAGGAAGAGTTTCTCGTGATTCTCAACTTTTCTGTATAGGGCGGATACCCCTGGCAACAGAGCGAAGCCAGGTATTCATTGCATATTATTTATTTAATAACTTTATTTCGTAATTTATTTGCCTCACAGACACCCTTTTCCAGGGACTGTAACATAGAATATATTCGCACAGCCATCATACATTATAATTCGGTAGTATCCACCTGAAGGTTAAAAGAGCAGCAGTTCAAAAGAGATTCAAACCTTCTGAAAATAAGCTGTTTCTGAACATCTGTGCCACACTAATTATACAGGGAAATCACTTCTTTGGTTATCTGCTACATGGGGGATTGATTGAAGTCTGGCCTCATGCTGATTGGCCAGTAGGTCTACCTCTCCTGGGTGCGAATCTTTGGCCAGGAACATGCTCAGGGGGTCACGGCTGATGCAAGTCGCATAACTCTTTCCAGGAGTGACCAGCAGGAAACAGCAACAGGGGTGAATATTCTGGCATTGCAAATTCGTTTAGGCTCAATCAACACAGTTAATAAGGAAGCAACACCTAGGGTGTTTCTATGAAACATTAATATCTATGAAACAATTTAATAATAATTAGACGATGAAACCCCGAGTTGAAAACAAGCACACACCACATAGCTGGCCTCTGAAAGACTGATTATAAATGTTTGGCAGATCCAGAAGAAGAAACTTCCCAAAGATTTTTTTTTTACTTTCCAGAGAAGAAAGAAACATAATACAATACAACACTAAAGAGAAATGCAAGTTGTTGTGTACACTGAAAGGATAAAGGCAATCTGGGCTACATAGTATGCTTGAAGAAGCCATTGTTCAGTTATGTCAGCGTCAGATAGAAATCCGATAAGTGTTATAATCATTTACCTATTAAAGGATTATGTATACAATAGCCAATTGTCATCAAAGCACATTTATCTCTAAACAATTTCACTACCAGGGAGTGGTTAGCGTACTGCACGTCTTACCACAATGACTCAGGTTAAAGTGTAAAGTGCAGGAATAACTGTTTTCTGATTGCCTGGGAGAAGTAAATGGTCGAGTCAGGCAAGTGGAGGGTGCTCTGTGGCCGCCCGATTGGGCAAGTGAAATTTTGTAACGTTGATAACCTCAAACAACTTCGTGCCTGGGGTTCATTCATACAGTCATCAAGCAGATGCGCCCTCAGACTACGGGCTAAAAGCAAGTCCAAAAAGCTCCATGACATGGGTGGCCTCACACTGTAGAAGTCCTGTTGTCTCTTACTGTCAGTCATTACACACACACACGTACGCTTGCTTCCAGAGCGAAAACTCTACCAAACTGACAATAAAACATGCAAATTGCTCGCAATTTTGCATAGAGTAATACTGAGCAGGAGCTGTATCATTTTCAAGCAAACACTGTACCTGTAGCTATAGCTACATAAATAAATGTGACTGTTGTTAGCTGGGAACCTTAACTCTCTGACCTACTGCAGTGCTGTGTTCCATAAAGCACAACTCAGATTACTCTCTGATATTTACATGGCTGGTATGCAAATATGTTAGTTCTGAAACACATTTTTAATAGCCATATAACTGCCTACTATAGTGACCTTATGTTGCTTAACATGGATGTTCCTGTGGTTTTGTGGGATCGACAGAGAATAATGATATACTGTGTTTTACAGAGCTTCTTATTATTTACGTTTTACCAGTTAAGGGAGAAACGGCAGTGTTCAACTAAACTGAGACAAAATACTGCTCAGATACATGAATACTACTGGACAGATCTCACTTTTTTTTTTTACTTTTGGCATTTGTCTGTGTAATGGCTCATTAAAATGTCCGGTCAAGTGACCATGACATCCAGGCAAGTAAAAAAATAGTTCCTCACTTACCCAAAGGGCAAGTGCTTTTGAAAGCTTAATGTCAGTCCCTTAAGTGGTGCACTGTAATCTTTGGGCAGTGCACAAGTGAAATTGTGCATTAAGGAGCCAATTCAGGCTTGAGATATGGGAGGAAACCTCACTTAAGTGCTTCCCATAAAACCTAAAACATCCAAGAAGGGGGGGCACAATTCAAAACTCTGTGAGAATATTTACAGTGTTATCACTTGGCAGACAGTATAACGTGGAGTGACAAACATGATATACATTTATGACATTTACATTTTTGTCTACCTTTTACAGCACCTTCATTGAGTGCATCCTGGCATTCAAACGCCGGTTCAAGTCCCTAAATCTCAAAGAAAACATGCCCTTTCAAAATGGTCAACTCTTGCTCCTAAATCATTTGGTCACCACAGAGAAGCCTGACTTTCTTCCATGAAAAGCAAATCAATAAAGCCAACTTAATCCCGGATGACAAAACCCGTGTCCTCCACAGTGCCTTTGAACTCCTCCCCTTTGGTCCACACTTTCACTTCAAAAAATGCAGCACCAATAGCAGGAAAGCAATGTTCATCACTGAGGCCATCTGTACACTCAAAGTACACTCAATGCTTCCACCAATTCACAATTCACCACATAATCATAATCTCTGCTCTTGTGTTCTCTGCAATTCCAAACAGGACTTTCCATTGCGTCTAAATATTTTTCTTTGCACTTGCACTGCAAAAAAAAATTAGACTCTCCGATCTAGCAAACATGCTGTCACAGTATGGATTTGTATGTGAGGGTGTTTCATGTTAACATTTGTAGCCTGCGTGGTACCGCCTTTGCGTTAAGCGTTCATGATTTACCTGTAACGTTGCGTTCTAAGTAGCCCCAGCTGGGATACATGAAGGGTCAAACTGAACCGAAGAAGCTTCGCAGGTTACATTCACTATGCTCGGTGACCCTGATAGCCAAAGGCTCTATGTGTGTATATGATACATATGTATATGGAATGTGCTACAGTCTCGTGTACTTCACTTTTTGTGTATTTGATAGTTCACACTTTTTCCTGTCTCTTGTAATATTGTAACCTTGTTTTTTCGCCATCTCATAACTTTACGGAATTTCACGTAAGGTTACTCCCAGTTAGCTACCTACTGCATGTTCATAATCAAGATCACCTGACAGACATCGCAAACAAGGCTTCCGCCAATGCAAGTTACACAGGACTACATGAAAGGCAATTATTTTAAGTGTTTTTGCAACAGGATATAAACAAGGACATAAAAAAGGAAATAAACATACTCTTCTTGGTAAAACGAAAATCGTTAGAACGATCCAGCTTTCAGATGAATTGCAGTTTGAGTAATTCAAACAAATGGCCTTTAACATTACATAACGGTATTTCTACGATGTTCACACGACACTATGTTTTCATTTCTGTGTGAAATGCAATGAAACGGTTACGTACATCAAACAACCCCGGGTGCCTCTGTGTTTTCCATAAGAATGCTGATTCATTAAGATATCTGGGAGAGGATTTCCTATTCTATCAATGTGTTCATGTAATCACACTAATCTGAGGAAAACACTCTTGGGTGGTGCAACAGTCTGAATGCCTCGGAATATTATCAATTCAAGGAACAACAATAAACCACCCTTTGTTTAATTCCCTAGAAATAAATGGAACATGGAATATTTTAGTAACGCATGCCATGTCCACTCTAAAAGCTTTTCTAACCCAATGCACCTCACATCACATAGGGTGACCACACAGTCAAGTGCAGGGTTACAGTTTATTCTCATTACAGATTTAAATTTGTGATTTTATTTTTGCATTCTGTGTAAATCACTTGAAAAAGCACCTATAATTTGAGCCAATAAACCGCTCAGAAAATGTTTGATTGCATGTACAAAGAAGTTACTGTATAAATATGCCTTTTAAGAAAGTTGATTTGGTGCACGTTTGATAAGTTGAACTAAACACTCTGAGGGTTCGTTTTCAAGTAGTAACTTTTTTTTTCCAGGGAAAACTCATTACATTTGGATTTCCAATAACTGCATTTATGTGGGGAACCACAATTGTAAAGAAATGGTTGGGGGTTTTGTTGCTGGTTCCCTTTAAATCATTGAGTGAACACAGAAGTGCTTAGAGTAACGTAATTTAGGGATTGAAGTTAAGGCCAAGGTCTTCAGCTGAACCTAACAATTACAAGACATTTATAAGGCCCTATTATTCAGTGGACCAACACGGAAATAACACACCTTGAATCTCAAGCACCTTAGCAGCAAGGACATAGCACACACTTCATAATAGATCAAAAAAATGAAATGGACCAACTTAATTATTCTGTGGGGACATACAGCATTGAGAAATCAATGATTCTGCCAAATGATATATAACATAAATTATTTAATACTTAATACTTTAATAATTGTTATACAAAAATGCTTTGACAAATCATATCAGATTTCATTTGGGGAAAAGGGCTGCTGTTCATACATAAGACTCAGCAGCTGAAGCAATAAAGGACCAATAAATCAATAAAGACTTGAAAAAGGTCTATTGGTATTTTTTATATGGCTCACTACAAGGATGGGACTGGTCCACATCTTAAAAGAGGATGAATTGGCACAGACTGGACACAGACTGTGCCAATCAAAGATCCAGCTCCACAGCTTTGTAAACTTTTTTTTTTCTTTCCATTTTCTCCGCAATTTGAAATGGCCAGTTCCCCGATTTTTTTGGAATGCCCAATTTGTCATTGATGTGCGATCCCATTGCACAAATCCCACTGTCAATCCGGGAGAGCGTGGACAAGCACGTGCCCTCCTCCGAGACACGTGATGTCAGCTGCTGCGTCTTTTCGCGCTGCGGTCCACAAGCTAAGCTAGCACAGAGATGAGTCAGAGGAAGACATTTTATATGCAGCTTTGGCATGTGGACCACAGGTGCCCGATCGACCAGCAGGGGCCGACGTACCCACCCCTATCCCCGGCGGAATGAAGCCAATGTGTTCCGCCTGTGAGCTCCCAGTCACTGTCGGCTAGTGACACGGCTGGGATCGAACCCGGGCCGTAGCATTCAGTCTACACTTGGAACGAGTGCTTTTACTGACTGAGCCACTCGGGAGCCCCCAGCTTTGTAAACTTTGCTTTTTCCTTAACTATGAATCTCAAATCCATGTAACAAAAAACACATCAATCAACCCAACTGACATTGTATAACCAACCCATTTGGCAGCATTATTAGCTTTTCACAATAAACAACAACACCTTTAGCATGGCAGCTGTGAAAGGCAGCAAGCGTTTTCACAGCAAATGACCTCACCACACATAATACGTTTGGGACTATTTAAGAAGCTGGTGACAACATGAGTTCCACAAACATAATTTCTATGTGGGCACAAATTAAAAGGAACAACTAAAAAAACAAAACAAAAAAAAAACTAGGAGAGGGATTAAAAACACAAGAAGAATTACTGATAAAATAATGTTGAATGCTATGATTAATAACAAAAACAATGAAAACTCTATTCCATTTTCTCAGGAAAAAAAACAAGGAATGCCAATGGGTATACACAAGGAAGTTATCTGTTTAAGAAGAGTGATTAATACACATCTGACAGCAAAAGAAAGCATAGTCCCTCCACCTCTCCTTTCCCTTTGGCTAAGGCTATGCTCTTGGAGACTGAGAGCATCAGATGTCAGTTCAACTGCGGTATACAAAAATGTTTTGTGTAATTGGGTCTGTCATCTCAAGGAAAAACATCATTTGAAAACACAGACAAGAGCAATCATCACCTTGCCACAGATACAATTAACAGCATATTTTGATTATTTTCTTTGCTAATACCCTTGGCAGTACACTTGATAACACACTTATCAGCAGAGCCAGAGTGCAACAGAGACCAGGGATATATCAAAGAGAGTGTTTGTATTGTTTTGTTTATCCACGCATGTGTTGTACCTGTTAAGGAATTACTTATTATTCCTCCAGGTCTCCTTAAAACATACATGTAACCCTCCAAGGTTTTGCATTTTTATTGATATTTTTAAAGCAGAGAAGCACACCAGGGGCTTGTAATATTTGCGATAAAAATGCCCGAAACACATTAAAGCCAAGATCAGCTCTGAGGACAACATGTTTTCTTTGGCTTGTATGTTTCAAGCATAACCTCAGTAATGCATTTCCCAGCCAAAATGGAATGGGGTTGTAACTGCTATTAAAAAAGAAACATTCACTTCATTGAATACAGCAGCCTTACCCCAATAATACCTTCCGTAATTTCAATGGTATTGTATCAATCATATAAACTAGCAGCAATAAAGGAGACCTTTCAGCATGTTGGACTGGGCTGGGCTGTTTGGAATAAATATCTTAATGCTCTTGCATTGATGCTCAGGTGCATGGCCAACATCATTCAAAAGCTTGGCCTTGTTCTTCCTGAAGTGAAGTGAACGGACATTTTGAATAAGCGCATCGGGACAAGGGCTCCATTTCTAACTTTAAAAGCTCAAACCGTTGTTTCTCGGCTTTGGCGGACTCCGGTATAGGATACCAAAGGATGCAAGCATAAGCATATCTGTATAATATTTCTATTCATTTGAGCCCCTTAATGAGTAATTATAATGACTGAGAGTAGTTTGCTGTTAGACACTGGCCTAGAAAAAGCACAACTGTAAGAACAAACTGTATACCTAATTAAGCTTAATGAACGCTGCCGGACTCAAGGGGTTTAAGGGGCAGGGGTGGACAAAAATATGTTGAACAAACAGCATTATCTTTATATAAACACACAGCCGACAGCACACTCCTTTGGTAAAGAATTTATAGTCCACACAGCTTATACAGAGACAAGTGCGGTCATTGCTTGTCAGCAGCTAGAATTACTTAAAAGACATGGGAATGTGTAAAGTATACTTTCAAAACTGACCGGATTACCCCCGCCTGACAAAGCATTACAACACTCGTAATGTATTTTCATGCTGGAACCCCAGGCGGGACAGTGCAGTTATACCCTTGTCCAAAAAACCTAACCTTAATTGCTCCTGGATACATCCAGCTGCGCAAATTGACAATATGTTCAATGTAAGCTAAAACTCCCCGAAGGAGAGCTCCCGCTGAGAGAAAAAAAAAGCTTGTTCTCACTCAGCGCGAGAAAGGATCGCCATCACAAGGAAGTAACGCAGGAAGAAGTGAAGGAACACAAAAGACAGGGCCTAAAGGGGCCAAAGCTCAAACCAAAGCACTCGGTTCTCCTGAGCTCCGGCGCAAAATGCATGCTGGCACGCTATGGCTGATCGCAACAGTAGAGTATCGGCTTTACATCGGATATCGAATTTAATACGTTACGCACCACTGACTCTGTTTCGGTGAGCTATCAGAATTGTGCTGTGGGAAAAACGATGGAGAAATGTACATTACGACAGAGTGAAGACCATTTAAATTCTGTTGAGTGTCCCCACTGATGCATCAGTTAGAGCAGTGTTTCTCAGTCCTACTCCTGGCGGCCCACTGTCCTGCGCATCTTCTGTCTATCCTTGCTATACCTACCCGACTGAACTCATGAGTGGCACTTTTGATTGGCTGAGCACACCTGATTTAATCAGGCAGCAAGGATAGACAGAAGATACGCAGGACAGTGGGCCGCCAGGACAGGTTTGAGAAACGCTGAGTTAGCGAGCTCCTTTAAAGATTGGGTATTGAATGAATGGACAGATTACTAAAGTCACATGTGTATACAACACGAAACATGGTGCTGCTTAAATCATTTTGAACGGAACGCCCAAATGCGCAGAAATTGCACGGTTGGTCGTATCAGCCAAGGGCTGAAACGGAATAGTTCCCCATCTGGACAGAATGGCCATCAAAGGGAAATACAAAAAAAGGAAAACATAAAAGAAACCCATCACAGCCAAACAAAACAGATAATGTCTAATACTGTTAGGAAATGTGTGATAGTAATTTACTTGGCAACAGAAGTAAACTCTTTGTTTTCTGAGGGGTAATTATGATTTATCACGGTTACGCCAGGCCACTCAGACGGCCTTTGACAGCAGCCCGAGCAAGTTCATAAACCTTTGTTGTCATATTTCACCACGGTCAACATATTTCAACAGGAGTCATTTGTTCATTACGCAAGAAACGCGAGGCTAACCCTTCTATCTGACTGCATGAAATAAATAATTCATTTGATCAGTCACACTGAACTTTTGTTTGTACGAAACATATTAAAAGGTCAGTCTCTAAATGTGGACATTAGCAGTTCAATGTTTGGTGGCCACTGTCAATGACAGTTTCTGAAAATAGAATAAAACTATAAAACATGGAGCAAGCAGTGTGCACAGAGGAATATGAGAAAACTGTTTTGTAATCTCAGAAGTCGAATGTTCTGGGTCAAATTTCGCCAAAATATGGGATATATTTGCTTTGGTTTGTTCCTCTTACAGATTTAATGGCAAAAAGAGGAATCCCATAAAACGATTTTAAAAAGCTAAACAATAATAACAATAATAATCTTACAAACAAAAAGCCGAAACATTGCTCTCTGATTTTGCCCTTTGCACAGTTAACCAAAACAGGAAATTGTCCAGTCATAACATGTGTAAAAGAGGAAGCAGGAATTAAAGTAATTTTTGTTTTATCTGATTATAGTTTATTCAGAGTTTACTCCTTCTGTGGCAATGTGTAGTGTGTGGGTGTTTGAGCAAGAACAGAATTCTTCAAATTCACTGTTCATTAGATCCCCTAAGATACATTTTTGATAAATGCAAACTGATATTATTCAGTTGGATCGAGATGACCATTTAAGGGCCAAGAAGAATTAATTGAAGAATTACGATAACTGAGTTTCAACGAGACTCTTTCCCCAACTATAGGGGGATATGGTTGCCAGCTCCTACATTCGGCATGCTCACAGTCATGCTTAGAGACTGTCAGAAAGGCCTCTAAGTAAGAGTATGTGTGAGCTGGCAACCCTAAAGGCAGATATTGGTAATAAAGCTCTATTACATCTACTGTTTTTTATAAATGCATTTCCAACACTAAAAACACACACTTTATAACTGATTAACTGTCAAAAGATCGTCAGTAGAGATCAGTGCTCAAACAACACTTCACTGGAGACTAATCCACTAGGTGCAGCTAGAACGTAAAACAGTGCATACGGTACGCCCAAAGGATTTGGGCTAAGAAACACTCTGATCAAGAGTATACGGAAACAAAAACCACAAAATTTCCGAGGCCCTGAGTCACTCGAGCAACATCATATTACAATTCGAGTTAAAATCTCTCTGTTCTGAGAAACAAAGCGTGTGGATATACTGCTTTGTGACCTTGCCGCAGCTTCTGATGCTTACTGGAGCAATAGAGACTTTGGATCTTGGATGCAGCTTGAGCAGACAGTCGAAGGCCAAAGGTGGCCACTAATTCTGTTTGGTTTGAAGACACAGCTCTTCCGCACTCACCTCATCACCTGAAACATTACCACTTATGTCTTATATTTTGTCTTAAACTTTTTTTCCTTTTCTGAAAAAAATCCAATGGGTTAATGCACTCGCATCTCTAGCAGCTAGCTGGTACCTTGTCTGGCCAACTATTAAAACCTGGTCATGCAGCACTTCTGATATTGTTGACTCTTTGACTTTTATGATTTTTTCCTTGTGTTGTTCTCTGCCTCACTTGTAAGTCACTTTGGATAAAGGTGTCTGCCAAATGAATAAATGTAAATGTAAGGTAAAGGTTTGCCCTGTCTGACACATTCTGCTGCTTCGCATGTGCTGGTCGTGTCCTGTGGGTTCCCATGTGCTTTTGCTACTTATGTTTTGTAAAATTTTATGAGCGCTGGCTGACTATATACGCTTTCATTTCATGATCCATGTCTGTCACATTTTTAATTGCTTGTAACATGTTTACAGTGCCTTTGAACCACTTGGCCAAAGACTGCAGATGAAAACTAGCCTTTTTGGCTAATTCAGGCACATTTACAGAAATGTTAATTAATATGTTCTCTCCACGTCAAATAAACCCAACGCATTTTTGGACATTTAGTTGACGCCGCGGGTGGGTATGGTGCTCATGGTCTAATTGAGGAAGATCTTCTAAGGCTGTGAGGAATAACGTGGTGATCATGGGCAGGACGTGGTTAAATGTTGGCCATCTGCCCGGGTCTGACTGATAGTTTCTTGGCTGTTGAATCTGGAAGAGACTGAACTGTGATGAACTTAAATCACCAGTCAGTCAGGAGAATTCATGAACTCAGAAAACACAGCTTTCCTGTACATTTGCGCAAAACGTGCAGTGTAGCCTGCAGACTGAAGCCTTAGCTTTTGACTCCATCCTGCAGGGTACCCTAAACCCAGCATGCCTGACCAGGCAGGGGGGTAGAGGGGTCAACAGTCCCTCATCACAATGAGTCACAATGTTGCTGGAGACTACGCAGAAGAGGGCGCTGCAGGCACAGCAAGTATATTGTATTTCACTGCAACAGTAGCAGGGTATGTTTAATTGGACCACAACATGGCACTGGGCTTTAGATGACTGGAAGCAGCCACACCTGACAGTGAAGATGCTACTGGTGCCAAGACAGCCAGTGAATTTCCTGGCTGAGCTAAACCTTCACTCCTTTTGTTACAATCCAAGTGTGCGAATGATGATAGCATAAAACATAGCACCAAAATATTTACCAGGCTCGTCTGCAGCGAAGCCGTATAGAATCTTATTACGACCGGTTTCATAAGCAGAGGAAGTGTAAGTAATTTGTGGTGCGGAATTGGTAAGAATTTTCTCACCTAGTGGCTGACACTTTGCTTGATTTGAAACATTAAAATTTGTAGAAATTACACAAATTTCAGCATTTTAATGCATGCAACACTGTAAGATACGTATAGCACTAATCCATTTTTTATGTAACACATAAGCATATACTTGTGGCTCTTGGATTGATCATTGAATCATTCTGTTTTTCTCCATCGAAAGTGCAGACGCCAATGGTACAAAATTAAGCCATTACAACAAATCTCTTCTGAAACCGCAGTGCAAAGGCAAAATCCCATTCAAAATAAACAGCCGTCTGGAGAGCTTCATTTTGTGTGCGAGTTCTGCGATTCCTCGGGACAGCGCTGGCAGCGGAGTATTAAATGTTCTGGGATGAAAGACTGCATCAGAGCCAGTCCAGTGGAGTATTAGAGCAAACACACATGTGCCCCCACTGCAATCTGTAAAACCAAAAGGCCTCAAATTAAGGACCGGGGGGGCTGTGGCCCAAGGCGGATGACCCCTTTCATTCCACGCCGACGGAGATCAACAGATGTTTGCTGTCGTTCAACTAAAACAATGAGTGTCGAAAGACTGCGCTATAACATCCCTTTTGCATTTGTCATAATCACATAATTCAACTAGATACATAAGTTGTCAGAGGAGCTTGACGTTTAGAGGAAATGCGGACTATTCTTATCACCCCTTGGGAAAACGAAGACTTAATAGACGCAGCATATTCCAAAGACAGTCACTCACAGCTCCTTGCATAACACGACAATGGATTCCAGAAACAGCCAGAACACTGGAAGTCCCTGTTCGATGACTGTGCTGCTATCGCAATTACAACTAGAAGTGTAACTGCTATGGCTGTAATGATTGCAGGCATTGCTGCTTTTATGGCTATGATTGTTACCACGAACAGCTGACAGTGTACAGGCTCGTCATTTTCTTGAGACAAATTGGGTGCTTTTATTTTTCAGAAAGAAAGGTTAGCCCGCAGACAGAGATAACCTTTAACAAATATCCAGGAATCATGAGTGGGGCTCTGATTTAATCAACTTTGGTTTACTGGTTGGTCACAAATTATAAGCTAATTTCAAACAGCTATTCCTGTGTGGGGATAAAATAGCCATGTGACAGGCAATGCAAGCTGTAATTGATATTGAGTGTGTAATTTGTGATTTGCTGTTGAGACTTTTTCATTCCAGCCTGAGTGAAGCAAGCTCCTTTTTATATCGTCTGTCAACAACCTGAAAAGAATGGCAGACAGTGTCAGCACTCAGCTAAGCTGATCTGAAATGTACCGTAGCGGCAAAGGCTAAAAGCCAGTCATGTTAAATCATCTCACTTTCTGCTTCAGTTAAACTTAGATTTCAAGGGCTCACTGGAACCATCTGACTCCAAAGTTGAATGAAATTGTATGTCGCATACATCACTCTGATGTAACATACTTCCCCTCAGCTAATGGGAACACGCATCCTTACCATCAGAACACACTCACACTGGATGACTTCACATTGAATTGCAAATCTTTTATGGCAGGACCAGGTATCCCAGGCCTCTCAAGTAAGCACCAAGTACTTTCAGAAAATGGTCACATGGATTCATTTAGCCAAATTATTGATCTGATTAAACAATTAAAGGCTCAAATCAGCTATATAATGTTCATTATCATTTTAAGCTACACAATTAAGCTAACGAGTGGTAACATCTCTTTTCTCCTTATGTAAGTCAGTAGGGTAGAAGGGGGCGAGTCATCTGTGAATTTAATTAGATTTTTCCTTGTTAATTTGGTCTCTTTTTTTAATTACATTTCCTCTGTTCTTGGTTTACAGGTTGCGTGTCACCCCGGCACATGACTCCTTGGAGTTTACCTCTTTGTACCATTTCTTTTTTCTACCAGGTTCACGCTGATATTCATCAGTTGTGATGTGCACAGAAAGTATTTGCCACTCCAGCACCAGGGTTGCCAACCACTGATTTGCCATTCATACTCTATGTAAGTGCCAGTATAATTTAGGGGGCAGAGAAATGATCTTGCAACCAGAGGGCCATGAGTTTGAACCCGAGCTGAGACTGTTGGACTCTAGAACAAGGAACATACCAATTCAGTAATATGATCAGCTGTATAAATGGACATCTGAAGTGTGAGATATGTATGTTGTTCATTTTTCCAGGAGTTCAATTTCACCAGGATACTGAACATTCATTTCAAGTTCAGTAAAAGATAAATGGAATATTACATAACAGTATTGCCATTTAGCAGACGTTCTTACTCAGTCTCCGAGCGACTTACACAGGTTACAGTTTTTGCATGATATCCATTTATAAGGCTGGATATTTACTGAGGCAATTGGTTAAGTAGTTTGCCCAAGGGTACAGCAGGAGTGACCTAGCAGTGAATCAAACCAGTAACCATATGGTTATGGGCCTTGCTCCTTAGCACTATGCTACACTGCCACCCTAAACTTTACATGTCAGGTATATGTCAGATATACCTCTCATCTGACCATTTTTCTGTGAACAGGTCTGCATGTCCTTTCATCCCAAAGCGCAATGGCATTGCCGGAGCCAGAGTAACATGTCTCAACCTGTAGAAACATTTAAATCAAAAGCTAACACATCGAGGAATCTGGGAAGGCTACAGAGCTGCAGTGTTTCAGTGGTGCGAAGTAACGCTTCTGCATGATTGAGTGAATAATGGTTGCCATCTTGTGGAAGGACCTGCTGTGGCAAGCATCTCATTCACAAAGAAGGCTGGTGGTCTGGAACTGTGCTGTTCACTTCTGGTTCAGGAGATCCACTGTCCTGAGGGTCTTGTGTTTGTCTTTCAACTAGAAAACATTCACCTGAAATAGTCTGGAAATAAGGAAGAGGCTGAAATATATGGCTGTGAGCAGTGTCTAACACTGTGTCGTTGGCATATCAATGCAAATTTGTAGTTTTGCATAGGGTGGGTAAATCATTTACAAAAATCCCAGAACAAACCTCTGGTGCATCACCCTTTAAAATTTCTAGCTCCTTAGACTAATGCTGGAGTAATCAGAAATACTGCTTTATATCATATGATTATAAACATTTCTGCATTGAAATCAGTCTATTTTGAGGAAAAAAAACAAGTACTCTTAATTTGTCTGATAAAATAGCATGACCAACTGAATAAGATTGATTACGCAGAACGACAGAAATATACATGCAACTTCATCATCTCCACTTTTGTCAAGATGAGAAAGCTGGATTTTGCACACAGAGTTCAAATCTATACTCCAGCTGGTGCATTAATATATGTGCTGACCACTAGATGAAGTTAGGATCCAGTCCAACTAACCCTCCATTCTAATGTTCTTGATGCTTATTTCCTCACTTGGTCACACCTTACTAAATGTTAATGTTTCACAATTACTGCACAGATTATTTTGTAAAGAGTTTGGTATTTGGTTTTTGGAACACCATCACTACCTGGGTGGGACCAACCCACGTAAAACGAGGATTAAAAAATCTGCAATGACTGACAGATCCTGTAAATTTTGGCATTTTGAGATATGTCACTGCATTTTTGGCTTAGGTCGCTCTCAGGTTTTTTTTAAGTGTCTAAATGATGTCCAATTCAGAAAGCAGTCTGGCTTTGTGAACCTGGCCCATGCTGCCTTTGTGTGCCAAAACCAATGTGTCACTTCTGAGATCCCCAAAGGCCTTTTTCTTTAACCAAGCAATTTCCCCTGGAACTTTTTTCCCTGGAACTGGGTTATGGCAAACAAGTGTCCAGGTAGAAAGACTACTAAAATCATAAAAGACTATATTTTCTTGTTCTACCTGGACCACCAGTCATTGCTGAATATGATTGATAAAGTTATTGACAAAGTTAACTGAGCTTACAGTATATTAACTTGAACGAGGCATTGCGTTAGCCCAGCCAATGGCCATTTTGCAGTTGCCAATGCTGGCTCATTGACAGTGCGTGACATCAGTAATTCATCAATATCTGAAACTGAAATCAGGACCCCTGCAGTCAAATGCATTTTCACCTCGCCCTCCCCCAAGCTAACAGTGATGTCAGTCAATTAATAAATAGTTTTAAAAGTTAAACATCGGACAGAGAGAGAACTTAGCACTATTTTTCATTGTATTGCTTTTTATTTCCCTACCAGAATAAGCACCGCACCTCCAAACTCGTGTCCGTGTTTCTATGATGCAATCTTTTGATTGCATCACAAAAGAGGGAATTTTTTTGGACCAAACTACAGAACGTTCATGAGAACCTCCTCAGGTTATGCGAGTACCTTATCTGATGATATTCATAAGCATACAGTTTGTATTGCTTTAAAACTTCTCAACATATTTTTTCCTGGCAGCTCCAGGAAGACTGCCAGCTGGTCTGAGATCAGTGTAAAGGAGTAACCGGGTGATTTCTTGATATATACACGAATGTCAAACTAGCATCCTCTTAAAAGTGCCAGCCACCTTGAAAAGACTATCGCCAATCTGATAAAAAAACAATTTATCTCATCTACCGCAAGTAGAGGACAGTTTTGTGGTTACTAAAAAGAAAACTGAAAAAAAGGTTTGGAATTTACAAAAATATGCAGTGCTTGTCGAGTTACAGATAAAGTGCAGTATGCGTAGACTGAATTCTCAGTTACACTTTCTCTCTCACTTCATTTACAGGTTACACCAGATGAACTCTTGACTGACCTGTGTAATATTAACTCCAAAGGTGCTACACTGTTTATTTTCGTTGTACATTTATAGCTTTGTATCAGTCTAGCAGAAGACTCGGAAAAAAGAGGCCTTATGTCTGGTCTGCTGCACAGATGGTCGATTTGAATCGCCAGTTTTTACAGCATGTAATGAAAAACTAAAACAGATGTCCGTTGTGGCTCTGAAATACTTTGATGTGCTGTAACCTCCTGCAGTGAATTCCCACATTGTGAGGGGTGTGTGGTGTCTTTGGGGCCTTCCTCTCATTGGTCGCAGCAGTAAGAAGCCATACACAGAGAGAGAGGAGCCATTACAAAGACAGGCAAGCGGACTTTAGGGCTGCGAAAACAGCATCCGGCGCTTTAAGGTCACTTGTAATGAAGAGACATTCGCGAGTCTTTATGAAGTCGTAAAGTGTAATGTTTGTTCTTCTTGTGGCGTCAGGCTCATTCCCCGGTTCTAAATGAGAAACTCGTTATGACGGAGGTTAACCTCAGTTCACATAGATGTGGGAAGGCCTCAGCGAGAGGTAGCTGTGGAGGAGGCTCGGTCCTGGCTGAGAAGGAGAAAGGAGCGAAAAGATGAGGGGCTGGGATGTTCCGAGGGCTGCGAAGTAATAAAGAAATCATTGCACCACCTTACATGCATTTAGCAGACACTCTTATCCAGAGGGACTTCCAGTACAATAGAACATAAGAGTACACATTAAGGTTAAATGAGCAACAGTGTCAAACCAGGCTAACAACACTCCCAGACCAGTGAGTGTGAGCATGACACCATTCAAGCCCAACCTAACTTGTGCAATCTGACCATGCAACGGAAGCCAAGTACACTATGATAACATCCGTCAAATATCAAATCATGGGGCCCACTGAGGGCTTCAGGTCTGTGTAAAAGATACCAGGGGTTTGCAGCTTTGGTGCCTGCTTCCTGTGCGATGCGTCTGGACTGTCTCAGAGCTGCAGATGCCAATTGGTCCTGATCGCCTCTCTGGGTGGGGGCTCAAGCGTGCCTGTAGGTTTTGCTTTGCCCGACCCCAGAAGCCCGTTCTCCGCGCACGGGGCCCCTCGTTGGAGATCCTTGACACCTGATTGGCTGAGACGTCTGCTCCACCAGCCGTGCCCGCCCACGCTCGGCGCAACGTGAGAAAGGGCAGGGGGGCCGGCTCTCGGCGGAGGCCGCCGACACCGTGCTTCGCAAACTGATCCCAGCGCAGTCTCGGACCAGGCCCAACCGGGAGACAGAGAGACGGGGTCCCCTGTGAATCGGGTGATTTGGTCCGAGCTCTCATCTTTCTGCTCATTTGCAATTTTGGGTCTCTTCCTGAACTTCCGTTCATATGAGAAAGACGCAACCATTTCCTGTGTTTTTTCCCCCAAAACTCGCCTATACATTCCGTGTGAATCTGGGTTGGTGATGTGTAATGTAAAGCCTACTGTGCCAAACCAAATGACCAGGGCTTTACAGTATAACCCTCCCTCCTCCCTGGGGCCACAGCTTTGCAGCTGAACTATTTTCTTTTTTGAGCAGAGAAATGAGAAGTCACTCGGCTCTAATGTGTTGTATGATGAATGTTTTAATTTATTTTCTTGTGAAGTTATTTATGTTAGGGATGTTTGTGAATTAATGTATGCATTCCTGTGGATTCATATGTTGAAGTGTGCTTGGTTGAGATGCACTAGGGACGAAAACACATTGAAAATTCATATTTTCAATACTTCATTTATGATTTATGGTTATTTGAGACATGAAGACAAACATTAAGGATCAAGGAGTACAGTAACATATAGTGTACTGTACTGGGTACAGAAATATATGAAAGCTTGTTAAACCTGACATTTTTACAAGTCAGCACATTTTGCTTGCATGTTGCAGTATTAATATGCCTATCATGTATCTGTTGAGCAGTAATTGAAAAAGCATCAATCTCAGAGAATGAGGTCCAGCTTTGTACCCAGACTTTGCTGTATGTGTGGTTTGCTGTTAGGAATGCTTTTGGAGTATCCAGGTCCATCCTCTATCCATGCTTTGTACCAGACGTCCTGAACAGGGCCAAACCTCTGCCCATTTAAGTTGGAGAAAAAGGTCATTAATGTGAAGCTTGTGTCTTGTCACTCCAAACAGCCATCAGCCTCCTGCTGAAGAAGGTGTCCCATTCTAGCCTCTTCAGACTGAGGTGATGACAAGGTGGGCGAAACATCCAGAGAGACAAATCTTTGTCCGTCACGTACGTTAAATGACACTATTCATTTGCAGCGCTGAGGCCCCCATCCATTATTACATTACATTACGTTGTTGTCATTTAGCAGATGCTCTTATCCAGAGCCACTTACATGTTTTACAATTTCACACGTTAATCATTTATATAGCTGTGTTACGACCACCTGGCTCTTGGTGGAGCAACATGAAGGGTAGACCACAGCAAAGTATGTTTAACTATGTGTCTGACTCCTTTTATCTCCTTCTCATTAGCGCTCATTCCATACCAACAGCCTACTTGGACACCAACTCCACATCCCCACCTGCAGGCCACTGGGGGAAAGACAAGAGAAAGAGCACACAGGCGAAGCAAGCAAAACAGAGAGGGCAGGGCGGGCCCCGCAAGGCCCAACAGGGCCGTCACAGCTGTGACTTGCCGTATTTGGCTTTGCTGTGCGGTACCTGAGGGAGAAGAGGGAGCTCCTTACTGCCCAGCCCTGTGGAGAGGAGGCACTGAAAAGCGTTTCTGCCTTACGCGCCAGCTAGAGTCATGCCCTGAACGAAACCAGCAGAAGGGATGGGTCATGGTGTGTCTGCTCGCCGCGGGGAGTTTCGTCAATCTCGGTATCCGACGCGCCAAAATGGCAGCAATTTTCGAGCAACTCGCCATTATGCTAGTGGGGTCTCGATACAAGGACCACACTGGCACCATAATCCACTGCAGACGAGTGCCAGCAACACTACTCCTGTTTTTCTCCACAGCAGCACGGCCTCATCGATGATGACATGTACTATCAGTCCTAAAACCGCACATATCGCAGAATCCTTGGAAAACAGAGGCAACCCGTCCTTCTATCTAATTAGAGGTGATCCAGAAACAAACTCACAATATCTCAGGCAATGGCAAATAAGAGGTTTTGAATAACAATGGAAATTGTACCAGATGGAAGTGAAAAAGGCCTGAAATACAAAGCTTATGAGACCCTGATTGTTTAAGCCCTAAATTGTTTCGGAGGAACTGAGGTTTAGTCTTTAAACCCGCCTGTTCTCTATCAGAGAAAGAAAATTGTACTTTGAAATCGGGATCGCCGTGATAATATAATGAAACCCGTTTCCACGTGCACTTTCACACGCAACTCATGGGGGGGCGTTGGTTTAATGTAAAAGCAGCCAAGTAGAGGACGGATTTAAGAGGTATTTCTGTTAAGGCCAAGTCTTGGTCTGCTGCAATCGATACTGCACTACCTGGAATGCGTCCATCTTCACTGCCGATTCACGCTGTAGATTCCCACATCCTGGAATCAAAAAGGATGAGACATTCCTGTGGCCTTCCCCAACGTTCTAACTGAATAATAACCAAAATGACTCATATTTATTGAAATACAGGATTGTAACGTGCTTTCATAATGTGTGTGAAATAAGTTCCATATTCAGCACAGTAGAAAAACAATACTTGATCTTGAGCATTTGGGATGACTAATATAAATGACCGTACCACATCCAGGTGAGTCATAATACAGCTTTAGCTTGTGAGTAAACTGTACGTTACAATTTTTCCAACAATACACTGACTTTTTGAGTCTCTTATCTGCCTGCCTGTTAGGCTTCCTATCCTAAGACAGGGCTCTCATGCATAAAAAGAGTTATAATTAACAGAACCTTTCACAGCTAGAAATGTGCTTTTAAATCAGGTTCTTTATTTGAAGAGAGGTGTAAAATAAATCTACAACCATTCAGAGCTATTAACTTTCTAAATAAATATAAACACAATCCAACAGTGTAGCAGGTAAATAGTTTATGACAAATGATGTAATTAGTATGGGTAGCTCGCACTGTGATATATTTCCTTATGTGAGCCCGGTATCTCACCTTTGTACACTTTCACAACTTTCTCACACACTTTTTTTTTACTAGCCATTAATACACAAACTGAAAGATGTTTTGTATGACAGATTTGTGTAAAAATAAATATGTATACCAGAGTGTACTGATAAAAATGAAAAGTGAAAGAAAGTTTGAGAAATTATACTGAACGTTAAAAGAGGTCAGCACAAGTCATTTTGAGTCAGCACCAATTTTGAGCAGATTCATAAATCATGTGAATATACAAATATACAAATCAGTGGACCTGTGCCACATAATGCCCTAACATGCACCACAAATTACAGTCTACACTAGAAACATAGCCATAAAACGGTCACAGGTAAGACTGTTGGTTGTCTGATTTGTATACATCAGTTAAACCTGCCACACAGATGCAGAAAGAGTCAATTTACTGTCTAGCTCTTATCAATGCATGCACTTCTTCCTGATGAAGATGGCAGGAATCAGTGTCACACTATTTGAAAACATTTTACCTTTATGGTAATGATTGCATGGTTTTTATTATTTATTACATGTTTATTTAGCCATGTTCATCCCTCAAGATGTCAAAGCTCTTTATAGCAGAGGTGGGTGACTCAACTCAGCCGCCGCCAGCGTACGGAGAGGCTTTTATGCACGGAGCATGCGCATGTCCAGTGCAGTTTATCTGATCAACGCAAAGTGACTCCCAGTCGGCTGTATAGCTGATGGAGGCCATTTTGACAGTAAGCAGAGAAAGCAGGCCTGCGGAGAGCAATAGAGTTTTGTCTGCCTCTGCTAATGAAGCGATCCATCACTGCTTTCCCCGCCGCTGTTTAGTTTGTCATGGGGTTCATCTCTGACACATTAAAGCCCAGGCGCCAGGAGCACTCGGGAGGGGCGGGGTGCTGTGTGTGTGTGTGTGTGTGTGTGTGTGTGTGTGTGTGTGGGGGGGGGGGGGGGGGGGGGGGGGGGTACAGGAAGAGCCACCGATGACTCCCGCGAAGAAGTCTGAATCAGACACAAAGCTGTCACCCAGCCGCGGGCTCCAGCGCCACACAGAGGCGCCGTTACGCTTAAAAAGGGCCCGTCGCGGGGCGAGGGAGAACAAACGGGGCTTTCAGGGCCCGATGGATTGATTGACGTGCGACCGCAGACGGAATCTCCGTTTCTGTGGTGTTTTTTCCCCTTGAGCGGCATGTCTAACAATGCAGGCAGCCTGAGCTTGCTCGCGTGTGTCTCCAGACGGCACGCCAGTAGAACTCTGGCCGTTCCTTCTTTTGTTCCCATACATTCATTCAAAGGCTTGTATGGATAACACCCACAAAAGGTTTTTTGATGGGAAAATATATAATACGCTCTATATATATCACATAAAAATGACAAAAGTACATCATTCCAACACTTTTCCCAACATACATTCATTCAAACATTTGGCAAGCAAAGTATGATTTTGTTAGCCACTGGTATATAGCCAGACTAGCTATAGCAAATTATCATTTTTTTATTAATGTAGTTCATTTTGGTAGCTGTTCATATGTATGAACAGTACATACGCCTGGAGCACACCAAGTTTTAAAAAACCTTGGGTTTTGCCATGTACTATTAAAATGGCATCTAGTTGTTTTTGTTGGTGCTTTTAAATTCTGTTTTATGGAATAAAAATTTACCAAAGCTTACATTTAGAAGTTCTGCTCTATTGCAATGCAACCACTAGATGGCAGTATTTCCTCATGAGTGAAAGACACATCGCCGTCACGCTCCCGGAAAGGATGGGTTTACTTATGGGTAACCTAATCGCTCTGAAAAAGAACCTTTTCAGAGCTGTGGCGTGTTCATCATAAAAAAAGCACAATCTGCACTGCCACAATGCTCTGCGTCCCTTTGATTTCAAGAAAATGTATTTTCTTTATCTTACCATTGTCACAAATACAGGTCATTGAGATGGGCTGAAAAGAGGCTTTTCGCTGACTTTTGACACTCCATTTCAAAAGAAGGATCACCGTTCGGTATTGAACCTGCTCCCGTCGCCCGTAAAGAGCAGCGTGCCTATTATGGTTGCCATGGCAGTGCAACTGCAGGGAGTGTGATTCTCATTGATCCGGCCCTGTTGGTGCGCTGCGCCGAAACCCCCTGAAATCGGAACTAATAACCCACTTTCGTCTGGAGGCAGGCATCGCCGCGCGTTTGCGAGAAAATGACAAATGAACGCTATTCAAAAAGCACAAATGGATCAAGCAGGAACGGCTATGCATTACCTCATCTAGTTTCTTCAGGCCTATTCCTGATGGCCTACACTGATGTTTAGATACTTCACATCAATGGCACGAATACATAAAAAAGATTTAAACTCCCTGTTCCTCTGTATGTAGGGAATGAACTGTCACGAACGATTCCCTTGGCTCCTCTCCATCTGGGACACTTTAAATGAAGGTCATCTGTATTCATAAAACTCGGAGAATATGTCTCGGCTATTGAGCCGCGCATCAGAGCCATCGTTAGAGAGCGTCTGTTATTCATTTATAGAGCCTAATGCACGAGTGTATGACAGTGGTCACTGGAAAGACGTGATTTGTCAAAACAGCTGACATCATCGTAGCTCTGTGTATGAACATTACTCCAGCACAGCCTGCAGAAGGACTGTATTTTAACAAGGATCATGCCACGTGGACCTAAAGTACAGCTAATCTAAAATATTAATTTAGATCCAAAACAACTTTGTCATTGTCCGTAGTGCCTCATGGTTTGTATGCCGAAGACAGGGGCATAAAAGGGACTTGAGTTTCTTATCATTCAAAGGGAGTCCTTCACAGGATGGCCTCAGATCTGAGACTTTGCACTTATTAATCCTGTTTTGATAGATCTTATTACAACATATTTTCCTCCAGTATAAAAATGCAGATCCCGGGAACTTGCCGAAAGAATTCTTATAACATCATTTACAAGAACTTGATGATTGAAGAACAATGATTTTGCAAGAATTCTCATAATTCGTTGCCGCCTTGTTTTAATCATGCAAAGTATCGCTAATTTATATTCATACTTTAAAGTTTTCTTATAACTAGATAAAAACCCAATTAATCTATCTGAATCCTTCTCTTCGTACTGACATTAATTAATGTATGGTGTTAATGGAATGCAAATTACAATGTAAAACATATCATTTGAAGATATGTAGCGGTTCAAGATTGTCTAACTCTTCTTCCCTTACAATAGCAGGTACGTGTCATTGTCACTCCGCTGTAACACTGGTGTCTTTAATGTTGTTGTGTATTAATGACCAATCTGGTATGCATGGATAAAACTAAAAAACTACAAAAAATCATAATGTCCTAGTAATGACTGAGCTGAAAGGGAAAAGGACAAACTAAAATAAGATTCTAAACTCTAAACAACAAATCGGCCGTGTATTGCGTTAGATCAGAGAACTGCTGTAAGCTAGGTCATAGCCAGTACAACCAATCACATTATCCCTTGCTGAACGGATGCATTAAGGTTTGTTTTATTGCCTTAGTGTACAGAATACCCTTCTGGCTCCTGGTGTAGGATACATTTTCAATGCCGTGGGTGTGAGAGGCCAGACACTTTGCGGCCCGTGGCATTTTTTGGGTTGGCACCACCGAGGCACAACATGTTCCAGATGTGCTGGAAACACATGGCTGAATTTGGCAGACAGCTTTTTCATTCAAATATGAGAGCTGTGAATTTTATTGCCCGGAATAATGTCCCAGAGCAAGTTGGCCGTGCAAATAACAACAGGCCATTGGCATCCGCGGTCCGGAGTGTGAACGACAGGGGAAAAGGCTCCCCTTTGATTGAGCGTCAGCTGTGTAATTCCTGGCGATGTCAGCCAAAGGACCGTTCGGCGCTCATATAATGCGGCTTTATGAGCGAGGAAACAAACTCAAAAAGCCAATCGAAAGACTTCTCGGCTTCTCTTGGGTGTTATGCTACTTTAAAACTTTCCAGCTGGGTCTGTTTCAGGAAACCTCTGAGAGTGAGAGATGGTAAGGTTTAGCACCCGTAAAGAATATCTCACACTGGATAAAAGCTGGATTACGGTTATAACGCTGGTCTCCAGCCTAATTTATGGACAGGCATAAATTAGGCCTCATCAGAGAGTGGCGATCAATAAGTTATTGATGGGCAGCCATCAATGATTCTTATAATACCATGAACAAGGGGTGGGAAACACTTACTCATTAGGCTAGCTGCCAGTACCAAAAAGGAGACATGTCTATTAGCAGTTGCATCTCAACAGGCAATTTTAGCCCAGTTGGCTCTTTTGAAGCACATTTTACAGGCATGACGGACGTTGCTCGTGGCCAAGGTCTTCGAGGACAACTGGTTTGTACAATAACAGTGGTAACATGTTTAGAATTTGGCAAGGGTTGCTACACGAGGCAAAAATGCATCTAATATCTAACTACAACTTCTTTGTGTGTTGCAGGTTCACCTGTTGGAGAAAACAGAACCAAAAGACCATATACTCAATATCCAGCAGAACTAACCACAGCAGTCATATAAAACCCAGCTGGCCTGCTGGGCCACTAGAACATTAAAACCAAGGCAGACGTGCAATTAGCAATGAATGACAGCTTGCATCGCGTCGTCACGGTGGCGTGTGACCTGAAACGGCACGGCGGAGGGGTCTCTTATTGCGCATCCCAGCCGCAGGCGTCTGGTGTCTGAAGCGAGACCCAGAGCTCCGCTTCCCAAGCTCTCTCCGCGCTGGCTGTGATCTGATGGGCTCCCCGTGGCAGACACTTCTGCGGCGGGCTTACCCCCGCGTCCCCCCCCCCCCCCCCTCCCGTGAGGAGAGGACCTCCAGCTGCGGGCAGCGGCGGTGGCGTCTCGCGCCCTGAGAGCCCGTTTGCACCTGGTAACCGAAACGCCTCCCCGATCGGATAATGGACGAGAGCAGCGGGTGTAAATGCTCGAAAGACAGCTTTAAATCGGATTTGCCGAGCCACCTCCAGAGGTAGCTGAGGACACGTTGTGACCATGGCGAGGACAAATGTAGACGCTTCAAACTCTCGGGAATGTTTTTTTTTTTGATGACAGTTTGCATCACCCCGCAAGTTCACCCCTTTGAAAAGCTGCGTTTGCTAGCGTCACAAGTATCTGCATTGTTTACATCTTTGTTGTATGTTGCCTGCATAGTTAATCTCTGAAGCCAGTCTCTTTGTCGCTAATGAGAGAATTGGTAGCATGCCTTGAGTATGCTGTAGAACCGGCATTGTTTCAAGAGTAGCCATAGGCCCAAGTCTGTGCCGGTTAGGCTACCGAAAACAACAAAGTGAGAAATGGCCCAATTTAACTGCCACTGAAATATTTCAGTGAATCGGTAGGAAATGAACAGACCAATGTAATTGATAGTAACAGAAAAACAGTTTTTTATCATGGGACACATTGAGGATGCATTTTAATTCCAGGTGTAAATGCAAAAGGATGAGGAAGTTGCTTAATGTTGTTTTTTTTTTCCCTTTCAACAAGTTATCCAAAAACCAGCACACACTTAATGCGGCTCTCACACCAGAGTGGCCAGAAAATTGCCTGCTTTTCCCTCACAGTAACCCTAAGCTCCACCGCTTCTTCAAGAAATGACTTTTGCAGATCAATCTGATGATTTTCTGCTCTGTGGAGTTTCAGACTCTGTCAATAAAACTGCTTTTATGTACATAGAAAGACAGTCCTGCCGTAAACTATGCACTTTAACCTGAAAAAAAAGAAAAAAGAGAGCAAAGGAAAGAAATTTTTTTTAATTAACATATTTGTAAATGTTAATTTTGCTTAGCCAAAGTTCATGATGTTTAAAAAAAATTAAACATAAAAATATTAATCATTTTATGCCATATTAAAACGGAAAACAATCACAGAAAAATAAAAATCACATTATTAGCAGGTATATTACAAAGAAAAAGATGAAATCAGGAAAGAGTTTGACATTACTTTGCAAGCAGACAGACAGACAGACAGACAGTTGCAGTTATGTTGCTTATTCAGATGCTGATGTCTCAAGTATTCCAATACCCATCAGACACCTTTGCTGGAAGCTGGTCCTCAGCATTAAACAGATTGTTTTATTCAGCTGCTGGTTTTTTAATGTGAGGTGCATTTCAGAAGGCACGGTGTAAATTTTGGCTTCTGTCCAAGGTCTTAGAAATCTGAGAGAAAGAGAAAGGTCCTCCCTGCTTTGAGGATTTCTCTCTGAAAAGTAGGGACTGCTGCCATTTGCTGATGGAGAATCCTTCTTGTATAACTTGTATGGCTGTGATGTGAAACAAGGCGACCGGTGAAAAAAAGGAACCCGTGTGTCCATGCCTCCCTATACAAGCAAAAGCTTTTAAGACCAAATTAAAATGCCATCTCACCGTCTCAAAAGCCATGCTACAGTTTAGCATTCATTCATTTGCAAAAACAATGCAAGAACATATCTGTACTTACAAACAACCCTTTGAGTTGGGATTTTTTTTTGTAAGGAGTACCTCTAAAGCAAAAAGAAAAGAACATGTATGCGTTTGCTTGGCCATCTTAAATTTGGCTTGTTGGGGACATTGACTTGGTGTGGGCATAGTAAGTCCAACCAAATATTTTCCCTCAGGTTCATTTCGAAATACTTAATTGACTTCCTTCCAGAAAACAATCAATTCTTACACACACACTCACAATGAAAATTACTGATACTTTTTGGGAAAAACACCCAGAGTTACTCACATGAAAACATATGAACCACACAATGAAGACTTGATACTGACATCTGAACCCTGAATTGATTTTTTTGAATCTAAAGATCAGGAGGGGAGTTTTGAGATGAAGTATATTGGGTTACATGGTACTGGTCCACATAGGTACACAGAAGGATCTGAACTGTAACTCCTTGAGCTAAAGGCAGTCACAGAATAAAATGCATGTAATGTCATAAACAGGTGAGATCATAAACAGCTCCATCCGGAGCCTGTGTGCACATAGTACGCGCTAGAAATATATTAACAATTATTGGACAAAATTTTCAGCTGAACATTTGTATTCCCTCGGTTTAGTAAGACGTCAAGCACATTCTGTTCTTTAATAGTGGCATGTCAGGTAATACGTGTGTGTGCTGCCAGACAGAGCTGAGTCCCTGAAGTCCATGCAAAGAATGTAGCTGTTTCTAAGCCTAAAGGCAAAGTCAATGAGGCGGTATTAGGCTTGACTGAATTAACCTTGCAAACAGAGAACGTTCCATACATTTGGGCTCCGGCAGCCAAATCTTTATTGACATAGCAAATCTCACTTATAGGTGTTATAATCCACGCGTCATGGGAAGGCGTCAGCAGTAGCAGCAAAAGATGGACCACATGGGCATTGGCTATGAATTGTAATGTATGCCTGTAATGCAACATGACTTTGTAGGGTCTGGAAAGAGAGAACACTTCATTCGCTATTACGGTGTAGGGGAGCCATTTCACAATGTATCAGAGACATACTAACAAACAAGTCTATCATTCTGCCCGTGATGTTCTGTGTCACTGAAAGCCTTTTGCCACCGTGTATTTTAGTATTTACTGCACAACTCAAAACATGATGATGATGATGATGATTATGATGATGATGATTCCTATTATTATCATTGATGAAAAAATTTAGCTTTTTCAAAGGCTATGCTTAAATCATGTTTTAATTGAACAT